>NC_090854.1:15425661-15643161 GCF_024217435.2 Syngnathus scovelli | reverse complement strand
AACTGCTCTTACACTGTACTGTATTATGCCTCACCTGGGAACACCTGAGCTGTTGTAAGTTGAATGAAAGAGCTGCCTTTTTAAAACTGGTTTGTCTGGATCCCAACCCACACGAACACACCCCCACGTTCCATCTAACCCACACCCACACTAAACACTGAAATACATAGTAGAATATGAGTGACATGAGTCATTAGTGTCAATTTCCTGACTGCTGTCTACATTTTTTTAAACCTGTGAAGCTTTAATGAGGGTTTCTCCACCAATGCCATGGAATGAACTTTTTGTGCATTCAAATATGACTCATTTTGAGTTTTTAGATTCATCTTCAAATCTATTTTGAAATTAGATTCCATTTGTGAACATTTTAAATGGTCAAGATGCAAATATTTGCATGATTCGTGTCAGGGGTGAGCAGCCCCTCCCTCACCCCTTGAAAAAATTTACAATATAACAAATAAAACCCTCAAAGGAACTTTAAAATGTAATCGAGACATATTTAATGGGTGAGTAGTTTCACTTTACTTCAGTTTGATCTTACATTATTCTTATTTTGTTGCACTTGTGTTGGAATGTTCCTTAAAATAGGATAAAAAAAGATTATTTTCCTTTTACAATTTTAGCATAGCTTATTGGCTTACTAAAAAAGTTCCTGCTCCTGTGTAATAACTCTCTCATTAACTCCCGTTAATTGACAGTCACTTTAATAAACCGCTTTTTAATGTGTGTGCTAATGAATAACACAAGCAAATCAATGAGGCACGGATTTCATTAGTCAATATTTGTTCGAAATTAACGCATTATAATCAGGCAAGCAAGTTGGATTGACTTCATATTGGTTTTTTTTTTCACTAATAAAAAGTGAAGAGTCTGTTGACATAAAACAGAAGTCAATATTTGATATTTCTGAGAGTGCATAGTTATGGAAGGAAAGGAAAGTGCGTACCTCTGTGGAAAGTTGTGAGATCTAAGCAGGGCGGAAACAAAATGGAGCTCTAAATCCTGCCTTTGCACCTGTATATCACACTGCAGTGTGCAATTACACCCTCGCCAAAGCCCTTTTAACCCTAGGGGAGGGGATTTTAAGGTCACCCCTTGGACAGGCGGGGCCTCGGTGAGTGCGCTGTAGACCTGTCGTCGACGTAGAGCAAGTTTATCAGCCGCCCAGCCCGCTGAGACACGGGTGGAATGAAGGTGGAGCGCTTTGAAGGACCTGCACGTCAACTTAGGCGTTGGGGAGGCAGCAAATGGGTGCGGGAGTATATGTCAATACGTCACTAAAAATGTGCAAAATGCAGGTATAACTTTTTCAAATCAGTTTCCGAGTAGGCTTTACTCTGAATTACATGACTGTAGCTTTAATGAATCAGTGTATCAGCAGGGGACTTTGCACTTTACAACAGTCACAATATAGACACATGTACTATCAAAATCAATGATTCCCAAACACGGTAGTAAGTCAGGACTTTGGTGTGGAAAACTTAATTCCACAAAAAAAATGGTCCAGGTATTATAAACAGAAGCGATTCTAAGATCAGAAGTTTAGTGGTGCTGAGCTCCATGCAGCCAGGCAAAATAAATGTATTATAATAAATTTTTTGAAATTTTGGCACTTGTATTATTGCACTCGTATGCGCTGCTATGACAAGTAAATTTCCCCGTTGTGGGATGAATAAAGTTTTTGGAACCAATTATCCTCGATAAACGAGATTGTGAAGCCTCCAGTCTAATACTGCTTGCCGGTACAATTGCTCCAAATAAAATTAAAGGAGAGCAGCAAAAGTGACCTAATTTGGAGTTGCTACTAGATTTCCTCTTTTTGCAGAATCAGATATGCAAAACATGTTGCCTATTTCTTGGTTGCATAAGCAGTGATTTATCAACGTGGTGGGAAATGTTCATAAGAGGTATGTGCATCCAAGCTGAAAATATTTTGCAGAGATTGCTTTGCCTCACCTGTGTAGCTGTACACAAAAAAATGTGAAAGATCTAGAAATGCGGCAGATATCACTTGATATTGATGATATTAGCGTAAAGTAGGGAGGAGTAATTATTATATTATTGTTTATTGTCACACCTGTTCCCATATTTAAAGTAGGTCAGCACTTTTTAAAATAAATAATAATAAAATTGATTTTCTAGATTCCCCAGTTTGCAGACCTCTGGGCTGTCTGGACCTAAATTTGAGACCTACTGTTCTAAAGACATCTGAAAAAGAAGCATAAGTTATTTACAAAGGAAATTATGTTGATCCCCCCCCTTGATATAATTTCACTCAAAGATTTTGACAAATATTAACTTGAAGAATGAGCCAGAATCCAGCTAGCGTTTTTCTTTACATCTAATGTCAGTTAGTAATGATGAAAATGAAATTTAAAAAATGTGTAACCAATGAGAAAAGGTTCTATGATAAAAACTGCCATCATTATTTTATTTTCATTATTTCTTTCAGCACTAGATTGCATTGGTGTAGTCAGTGAAATGGTTATAGTGGGTTAGATATTTATGCCCAAAAAAACCAATATCTCTGTCAGATAAATTAATAACTACAGGATTACTGGTATTGGAGCAGACCGTAGATGCATAATAGAAAGTTTGGATGAAACTTAATTTTTAAAAAAATCAGATGAATCTGTTGCGCTTTCCAAAGGCAAATTTTATTTAGAATTAAAGTTTTCGTAAAGGTACACCACCGTTCGTGGACAAGTTTGAGTTTCTTTGACTGTCACTACTTGAACGATCAAAAGTATGAACGGCTCATAGCATGCCAGGGTGTGACAACATAATGCTGATCGGCAAGCCTCAGTTGCAATGACAGGAATGCAGACTACCCAGTAATGGGCTTGCTATTGTGTTTTGTTATGCTGGCAAGAAAAAAAATCCAAACACAGTTATGATTATTTTTCTCATTGTAATGATAGCACTACCGCACCTTAATTGGCAGCCGAGATAACATTAATCACTCTAAATATTTTCAGATTACGAAATGTTTTACTCTTTAACAAATTAGAGCATCACCCAATGTAAGGTTTCTGTCACTGCTGCCCTAAATGAGCAGATTGGTATTTACTTAAATCATTTTTTAATGTTTAGCTCCTCCTTAAGTGGTGGAAAGGTTTGTGTGGCCCAGTGATCATTGGGGCTTGGTTCGCTTGCACCCCTTTAATGTGGGAAGTCTTGCTTTAAAGTGAGAATTGCCACTTTAAAGACAGAATTCTGATTTTATTGAAAAAAGTCAGAACCCTGTCACCCCCCCCTTTTTTTTTCTTAATAGCCCTAATCCTCTTCCGTAGGAAGGTGATATTACTAAAAAGAAAATTTACTTTGACACAGGAAAGGTTGTGGCTTCTCAGTAAAAGTACAATACGAACAAAACAATAAATGTTAATTTAGGGTAGAAATACACTTGGCAAATATACTAACCCCTGTCATACCCGTAAAATTTCACTAGGTGTCAGTATTGCTTTGAAAATCCTTTCCATTCCCTTTCTGTTGGAAAGTTTTTTCAATTGCTTGCCCTCATTATGGCTGAAGGTGAGCTGGAGCAGTTGACTTTGAGTGAGAGGTGGGGCCCTGGACTGGTGTCTAGGCAATCGCAGGACACATAGAGACAAATTATCATTCCCCAATCACACCAGTGGACAATTTAAGAGTATTCAATTAACCCGACATACACCTTTAGGCCAGGCCAGACTATTTGTACATAAGGTATGCAAATAAAACCCAATAGTATTTAATTTTCATGACATTTAGTTTATTTATTTGAATCATAATTACCCACAATTCCATCAAATGAATTGCTAATTACATATGTACATTTAGGCTTTTAAACTTGTTTATTTTTACCATTCACAATAAATTCACAGGTGGTGCACTGGTTAGTATGTCCGCCTCAAAGTTCAGAGATGTTCTTCTCGTGCCTGTGTGTCAAGAACATGTACGGTAGGCCGATTCAACACTCCAAATTGGTCGTAGGTGTGATTGTGAACATGAATGGTTGAATGAATGAATGAACCCTGCACCTTTGAACTGTGAGGTGGACATGCCAACCAGTGCACCACTGTGCCGCCTCACATCTGATACAAATGAGTAAACTCCACATTGTGGTTTATATTCCATTAACACCATTAATAACCATTGGCGGAGCTGGGGGCAGAGGCACAGTACTACTTTCCCAAAATATGCTTGGACGGTTTTCCAAGTGCCAGGGTATTTTCCAATTTTTCTGGGATATTTTTCCCACTTTTCCCTCCCGTTCTCTGTAAAGAACATACAAGGAATGTTTATCTGTGTTTTCTTTAGAATATTTGGTTGTTTAGTTTAAAAAAAAAAACATCAGATGAATAAAAAATTAATTTTAAAGGGCCTCTGAGATAGCCTTGCCTCCCACAACCTCCCAGGAAAAAAGGTCTAGCTCCGATAAACACCAAAAAAGGTCTATTTTTGTCTATTTTCCAAAGTAGACAGACGATAAAACAGCTTGCAATTAAAATACCAACCATAGGCGTAAAACAGAGGAGTCTTATTTCAAAATGGTCCAAAGTAGTCATTATCCGCAAGCATGCTACGTAGTTTAAAATGCCAATGGATGGTGATAATGTTCCTGAAGGCTAATAATAATCCCAATAATGAAAGTGTTCTGGCGGTTTGCGGGCGAAGCGACGCAGCAAACTGTGCAGGGGAGGGGAGGGATGATGGAGCTAAGATGGCAGACCGTCTGAGGGTGCAGCCGCTCGGGGGTCACCGCATTTCCGAGGGACAAATGGCAACGGAAACCCAACACAACGAATGCTCTTGATATTTTTGACATTTTATAGGCAATGTTCTTGTAGCTCGTGGAAGAGACGCGGAGGAGGAAGAGAAGGAGGAGGGAAGGAGGAGGACCTCGGTCGCTGAATTAGCCCTGATAACAAGCGCCGATCCAGGATACAATTTGTGCCATTTTCTGCAACGTTAAAAAAAGGCCACATTATAAGCGCGGCTTGGACTTAACAATACGCAGATTGTACCCGATGGCCGGGCGTGATTTAGCTGCTTTTTCTTTTGCGTGATTCATTTATGCATTGTGCTCCTAAACGATGATGTGTGCCGCTGCGGCAGCGGCCGCCGCCTGTGGGGGGATTCTACCCTCTTCGTCCCCGTCGATGGGGCTGGGAGTCCGGCTCATTTACGGACTAGGAGCCGATCTCTCCACAATTGGGCCGGGCATGGGTCCCTGTCCGACAACCGGAGCTCAGTCTGACTGTCGGACTCGGTATCAGCTTTTACTGTCAGGGAGAGCCCTGGCGGAAAGATACCGGAGGATTTACACGACTGCCATCAATGATAAAGAGCAAGGAATAAATCCAGGAAGGTGAGTGGGGCTATTTGGCTGTTCATGGTTGAGGCTGGCTTGTCATTCGCCGGGCTAGCTTGGAGCTAACCTTAGCTCAACTTCATATCCCCGGCGAATATCCCTAACGAAATGTCATTCATGTATCGCGGCCTAGTTTTTATTGTTCATGTTGCATTAGCCTCTAAAATAAATCTAAAAAAGAATCCAAAGAGATGCGCTGTTTTGTGAAGGGGTGGGGGCACTCCCGGTGGGGTCAGCTTGCGATGGTAGCATTTGGTCCAGGGACTTCCTTAGCCTCTCGGATCCCTGTGTAGCTCTTGTTAGCTTCGTCCAATATCCGCAAAAAAAGGCTCGCTTGATTGATGGATCTTTTAGCTGTCATCACATCACTTGTCATTTAAATAACGCCACTCGCTCCGAGTGGATGATTTAAATGGAACGCACCTTTTAGTTCATATTAAAGCCCAAGCTATGCAGCTATAAGCTCAGCTGTCATGAAAGAATTTTACACATTTATACCATAATCGACGTTACTACCACAATGTAAACAGACTAAAAGTGAATAATTATATCAGGAACTGTCCAGGATGTACATTGTTACTTCAGTCGTGGCCATACGTGTGTGTTTAGGCCCAACGGCGTCACTATTTCGATCGCTAGCTAGTTAGCGTGCCAGCTAGCTGGACGTCAACAAACATGGGAGTGTTAAAACCTCCTTGTAAATATATTTTTTAAGGAGACTCACAATAATGACAGTGACACGATAATCCGTGTTTTTATTTATTTATTTTTGTAAGGGGGTTAGATCTCAAGTGGGAGTTTTCTTGCCTAAGCGGGTAATAGAGTTACGTCACTTATTGTCAGTCAGGTTGGAGGAGCTGGGTCATTGCAGCATCCTCCCTCACTCTGCTCTTGTTGATGTCATCAATGTCAGTTTTTCTTTTTTTCTTTACCACAAAATGATTATTTTACCGGCACCATGAATAATGGCCAAAATATTTTAAGTCAAGAACAAAAACTATATTCTATCTAAAGCAGTATTGGACAGGGAAAAAAGTAGGGAAAATGTGTAAATATACTGTAATAATATTATCAAAATATATTGTCGGTGTATACCCCATAAATGGCTATGCTGGAGGAAAAGTGTCGATATGCATGATGCAAAGTCTTTATCAATAAGTCGGTCATGGTTTCAAGTTCACGTTTTCATTGAGCAAGGCACAAGGAACTTGCCTAAGATATCAATTAAGACTTGGAACGGTGTAAGGGTATGACTCAATCAGAAAGTGAAGTCATTTTTTGTCCCATAGCCACCAGTATTTTCATTTATTTGCATGGTCGCCTCTGGGGAAAATGAATCGTAAATTAATCGATTATTTGACACCTCCCCCTTCCCTAAATGAAAACTTATTGTAATGTTGCTTGATATCTAATAAATAGCATCAAACTGCTTTAAAAAAAACATCAGAGCAATGTAAATTTATTGAGTACCAGTATTTGTCAAAATATGGAAGATGCAGTGTGGCGAGAATTCTAAAAGACTATTGATGATGTTTTGGGTTGATTTATGTCTTTTTTAATAGCGAAAATCATCAATGTTGTCAACTACAAAGATGATATGCATACCGTATGTTTCCAAGACCACGATTTTACTGTTAATGTTCTTTTTTGCTGCTATTAAAGCACAAAACATTATCGTCACTGGCGGTGGCACTACAAAGCATCAGCATAATTTCATCCTGGCTTTTTATATGCGCCATTTGAAAGGGTTTTTTATTTTTACACTCATGCTTCAGTGAATATATTTTGTCCGGGCCCATTTCAGTTTTGTAAAATCTTCTACAGGCCAGAGTAAATGTATGGGAAAAAAAGACATATGTTAGATAATTATGAATTGGTGGGTTTGATATTTTTATTTTTTATTTTTACTCTGACATTCTAATACTAATAGAATTGCACGGTGGGTCGGATCAAATGCGCTCACAGGCCATATATGGTCCTCCTGTCTTGTAGGTTCCCCATCACTGCTTGATGGATAATTCTTATGACAGATGATTTGTTTCTTTCAGGGGAAAGAAAGCCTTGAACAAGAAGAAGCTGAAAAGGCGACAAAAGGTCAAGTCCAAAGTCAAATCGAGGACAAAGGTACGGGATTCATGAACAATATGTCGTCATTATGTATGCACAAACAAATCTTTATAATTGACATAATCAAGTGGAATCCTACTGATAAAAATCATGTTTGGCGCCAGACTCCATGTCATCCACAAACGCTGCCAGGGGAGTGCCAAGAGGCACAATAAGAAACACACTGCAGAGGGGGGGTGGCTTGGGTGGCTCATCCGTGTTAGCGACGGCCTGTTGCCAAGCGACCTGATGTGTTCCGCATCGCCACGGCAACAGTTGCCTGGCTCCAACTCTTCCATCTAAAGGGGACACCTTGTCTGTACTTGAGGAGGATGGGGGGCGATTTTCTGCCTCACTTTGCAGACTGAACAGGTGCTCTGTTTATTTTCCTCAAGGTCAAACGCAATCTCGTTGACTTCTGGGTTGCTGGGAATGATTGGAAATAGAAATAATCGGTTAAAGGGTCAAACGTTTTTATTTTTTTTATTTGTGTTTGGTGCTGTTTCCATGTGCCACACGAACACAGTATGATGTGCTGCATCCACTAGTGACATGGCGTTTTTTTTTTTTTTTTTTTATCTTGGGCATCCGCTTCGTTTCCACACTGTTTCCTCAAAGAATGGGGTTAGAGTAGAAATGGGCATGCAGGCATTAAATTGTGGATAGTGTACTAGCAGTCATGTTGGATTTGTCAGTTTGGTGAGTACCCTCGGCCTGACTGGGAGCTTTCACTGCCATTGTCACGGCAGTTCTCCTCAGGCATTTTGTCAGCCTCTTTGCTTGTGCACACTTTGACCTTAAGCCATGTCTAAGATGGAAAGAAGAAAAAAAAAAAGCGAAGAAACTTTTGTTTTTTTTACTTAAAGCAAATGACAGTGTTGCCATGTGATCGTTGCTATTCCCGGAGTTGTCATGTGTTTGGACACATGTCTTTCTCAAGATGCGGCTAAAATTAAATGTTGTTAATTGCAAATGATTAAACCGAATATCCTCAGTTAACTGAAGAAAAATTGAAATGTAATACATTTGAATATAACTAGGATGAGGTACAAATCGGACCAAAATATTTTGGGAAATGCGTTGAAGTCCAGTATGTCATTTAGGATACAATTGAGATCAACATGCAATAGGTGAAAAGCTACAATGAAGAGAAACTAAAAAAAAAAAAAAAAAAAAAACCTGTTCCTAGTAAGTCACTCGTGACTGCCATAAGTTTCAGTTTCACCAGAGGTTTCTTTTCTACAGAATCTTTCTGACTGAACTTGACGGAATGTTCTGGCAGTGATTCAAGATTCTTGGAACTGTAGTTACAGTTGTATCTTTCGTTTTAGTTAACATGAAGCTTGGCAGAAACAATGGAGGAAGCAGCACCTGATTCACAGTCAGAAGAGGCCCGATACTCATGACCTCACATTTATTCTATGTTGACTGATAACAAAAGCAAAATCATGTACTGTCAGCTTACAAGAGCCCCACAACAAACTTCAAAAAATGTTTGTGTTTTATTTTGTTCGATATCTACTACGACGACACTAACCAACCTCAACATAGCATTGTGGAGCCTGAATTGAGAAGTTGTGAGTTGTTTGTCGAACTCAAGGTTGGTCACTTGTTTTTAGCACTTGAGTATATTAAGAACAATAAAAAAAAATAGAATAAAATAATATAAATAAATAAATAAAAATCTGTGCATCTACGAGACAAATCACAATAGTATTTCATCCTCAATTCCTCATCTTTTATTGTTTTTAACATTAGCCTCTTTTAATTGTTACATACTGGAATGTTACTTAAAAGTTGCGTACTCTTAATGAAGATTTTATTAGATGACCGTTTGGCCCTGGAATGGACTATGGAATGGAGCTAATATCGTCTTTGTTGCTTTGAGCTCAGTATGAATGACCTCGTCCCAACCCCCTGCTCCTGCCTCCTCCTCCTAAACAGATGACATCACCTCCTCTGATGGGTATCCCCAAAGGGCAATAAGAGGCAGTGGCGATCGATCATTGAACCTCCTCTTCTCTCGGGGTTGGGGCTAAAAATGCTGCCTCAATGAGCTTTTCGGATTACGGACAAATAAACTCAAATTAAATAGCAACTTTTTTAATCCTAATGCTACTGCCAACAAATGCTAACAATTCCCTTTTGTCACTTTGGCTCCCACAGACGGAGAGTTTTGATGGCACTCTCTGCGTGCCCGACATCAAGCTGCACAGCAACCCGTCCGCATTCAACGTTTACTGCAACGTGCGCCATTGCGTGCTGGAATGGCAGCAGAGGGAGGCCTCGTTGGCCCTGGCCTCCAGGAGTTCGGTGCAAAGCGGAGACTCGGACAGTGAGGAGGAGGAGGAGTACCGGGAGCCAGCCGTCAAGCTGCCCAAGGTAAGGACGCTCCTTTAATTATTATTAAGTGAGCTTCCTATAGAGAACACCCTTTCCCCTTTTTTTTTTTTTGTATAATTTGATATCACCTACCCAGACTGTTCCTAATCCCTATCAGGAGGATTAACAACTGCCTGGCTCTCATTTCCCTAACTGATTTTAATTTCCATTCACCAAGAGCTAGCAGTCTAACATGGGGGTGGGGGTACTATTAGAAAATGATTGTCATCATTTACTAATTATGGCACACAATGTCCCTGGATATCTTCACTCAGCCATTCTTTTTTGTGGTGTGTAACCTTCTATCACAAGATGACTCGAGTTCCAAGGTTCCACAGTATTTACTTACAAGAACTGAGATAGTGAGCATTATTATTATTACGCTATCTAAAATAAGCAGTCTTTATTGATTGCTCTAAATTTGCAAATGGAAGATTAGACAAACTCGTAACGGTGATTTGAAAAGTCTACGACTAGAGGATTTTTCCTGGAATGATGATCTAAGGGATTAAGTAAAAGTCTTTTAATATTCTGATAGGGCTTTTTAGTTTGGCCTGAAAGTTAAATCGAAATTTAAGAATGCACATTCTAACTAGGTCAGGTCTTCAGCTCTGATTTCTCTGCGTCCATAGATCATCGGCATCGGCCTGTGTGGGGTCTTTGAGCTGATAAAGGAGACACGCTTCTCGCACCCCTCGCTATGCCTGCGCAGTCTACAGGCCTTGTTGGACATGCTGCAGGGGCAACAGCCTGAGGGCTTCCAGACTGAGCCTCCCGACGTGCTGGGTGAGGAGTGTGCACCCAAATCGCTCTCATTGATGTTTGAGGAAAAAAAAAGTGTTTTGTATTGATACAAAGTGTGTGTATCGACCTTGTTCTGTAACTGTATGACGTCATCTTACATTTCAATGATTCGATACAGTGAATTGATTAAGATTTTTCTGCTCCTTCATTTCTAATAATAATTGAATACATGTTATTCCTCAGAATCCCTTTTCCAGCTGCTGCTGGAGACCACGGTCCGAAGCACGGGTCCCAATGACCCGACGGGACAGGCTATCACTGCCCTGTCCTGCGCTTGCCTCTTCAGCCTGGTGGTATCCTGGGGGGACACCGGCAAGATTCTGCAGGCCGTCTCCGCCATCCTCACCAACAATGGCAGCCACGCTTGTCAGACGATACAGGTGACTTACTAATATGTTAGTCATTTTTCATATATTTTTATATTATATCTACATGTGTTGCTTCACCATTTGTATTTAAGTATCCATTACCTCTAATGCCGGGATGATTGATGCTAACCGTTAGCATATCAATAGGTTTGTTAGCATTAAGATGATCACACTCCCCAGAGGCAAAGCAATATGGTTGTTTTAAATACACAATGTGAATTATCTTTGTCAGTAAAGCACTGGGAGTGACATAAACAGCTTGCAGCCTGTTTTTTGATGACTTATTAAAATTTTGACTAACTTCTGAAGTCAGATGGATTGAGTTCACTTGTATTTCAAGTTTATACTCATAAGTCAAAGCAAAACAATCAGCTTCAGGGTGGCTTTTTTCTTAATATTCAGAATCACTCGTATTTTAAGGTACTACTGTTTTTTGGAAACATGCATTTCGTTCACCAGAAGCAGCGAGGGAGTGTAGGTTTGTTTACAAGTTATTTTACGGGAGACAGTGCGCCTCCTTCATACATTTATTTTAAGCAATGTGGACAGTCCAAATTAAGTTTGGCAAAATGCCAGGCGTCTTGCAGTCCCCTCCACTAATTAGTTTACCCTTCCCGATGACTTTTTCGGTTCTGCCAAGTCACCGATCCTCGTTTTCTTTCCCTTTATTGCCTTCAGTCGTAGCTGTCCCTCTGTCTGGCTTCCTCCCATATTCTAAATACATGCATCACTGAAGACTTTAAATTGTCCGTAGGTGTGAGTGGGAATGGTTTTTTGTCTGGATGTACCCTGCAATTGACACGAGGCCAGTCCAGGTTGGACCCCTGGCTCAGCTGTGATTGGCCAGCACTCAAGAAAATGGGTGGATGGATTCTTAATGACATCATCCATCTGCAGTTGAATAAATAAACACCCCCAGCCACTATCTGCGGAATTCACTCTTTAAAAAAAAAAAAATCTGCTGATTTAATTGTTAGATTGGCACCAAGTATAACACAAACTCGATTTTAAAATTCATGTTAAATTTGTGTTTAATTTAAAATGCCTTTGCTGCAGTTGATAGAGTCTGATCAAAATTGAGTGTTAATATATTCAAGACAGATCCCCCTCCCCCAATTAGATTGTTAGATTTAAACTATAAAGTGACAGTTTGCAGCTTACAGACTACAAGCAATGTTTTTCCTGCTTTTTTTTTTTTTTTTTGCTATTTTTCTGACAAGACTGAGTCATCACAGAGGCAGGCTGGCGGGAAGTGTGTGCCTTTGCGCACTGCACGTTTGTGTGTGATATAACTGCCACGGTAATGAGATGTTGAGCTCAATGAGATGAGGGAAAACTCACACTGTAGGTCGTAATACTATTTAAACGAGTCATCAGCAGCGCCAGAAGCGTCATTTGCTTCCCATAATAACTCCCCATAACGTCTGTAAAAGAGCCAATGTCTTCTTTAAGCTTTACTTACACATGTGATTCCCCCTAGGTGCCCACCATTTTGAACGCCCTGCAGAGGAGCGTGCAGGCCGTTTTGGTGGGAAAGATCCAAATCCAGGACTGGTTTGGGAACGGCATTAAACGTGCGGCATTGATGAACAAATGGGTGCTGAAAGGCGTGACCATCGACGAGGATGAGCGCTGTCTCCTCCAGACTGACGGCTCCTTTCTCTACCTGCTCTGCAAGGACGGACTTTATAAAGTGGGCTCGGGGTACAGCGGCACTGTCAGAGTACGTGACACTAATTCCGCAGTTGAACCTTGAAAGTTAAAATAAATCAATAAAATAAATATGTACCGTATTTTCCGGACTATAAGGCGCACCATTAATGCATCATGTCAGATTTTTAATCCAAATCAAATCATTCTCCATTTTATCTTTTTTATTTCAACTTCAGACGCAACAAATTACATTATAATCACAAAATAATGATCCATAGTCTTTTTGATTCATGATTCATAGTCATGACACAATGCTTCGGGTTAGTTTAAATTTAGGAATTTGGTCCATATATAAGACGCACCGGACTATAAGGCGCACTGTCGGATTTTGAGAAAATTTTAGGTGCGCCTTATAGTCCGGAAAATACGGGACGTATATATATATATATATATATATATATATATATACGTGTGTGTGTATAGTATGTGTATATACATATATGTAGTGTGTGTATGGAAAATTTCATATGCCTTTATTAAAATTGTCTGAAATTCAAATATAATTATTCCCTTTTAAAAAACATTAATTGCTGGCCAGTGTGTGTTCTTTTTTTAACTGATGTATAATTTATTCATCTTTTTCTCAGGGTCATGTTTACAATTCCACATCCCGCATCAGGAATCGCACAGAGAAGAGATCATGGCTGGGCTTCGCGCAAGTAATTTGAACTCCTCATTTTAACTCAGCAATTGCATTTTGGACGATTAAATGGTTTCATATAAAACACAAAAAAATTACCGTAAAGCCTACATTGGTGCAAATTGTTTTGTGAGTACAAATGAGTAGCGCATTGTCTTGTCCCTTTAGGGCTACTTGTTGTACCGGGACACAGGTAACCACAGTATGTCGGCCATCAAGCTCAATCCTGAGACACTGGAACCTGAGGGGGCTGTCACCATGCCAGGTGCTTACACAGTATTCCTTTTATAGCCCTTTATATCTAGCTATGTTTGTTTTTAAAGTATTCCATAAATAAACTTTAGTTGAGTTTATCAGTCTGCAGTATGCATTACATATTCGGATTTTGACCTTTTTTGACCTCTCGTCATCATCGACGCAAGATTGCTTAAACGTGCACAAGCCATAGATAGTATTTATCTTCTCTCCAGGTCAACACTCGGATGGACAGAACATACTCTTCACAGACGGAGAGCACATCAACCAAATAGCAGCCTGCAAAGATGTGAGTCTTAAGTTATTTTCATGGGAATTCCCGACATCTATCAACCAGGCATACCTAATGACTATTCTGAATTATTCTGAATTCTTTTGAATTCCCCAGCAGTTCAAAATGCTTTACATTCCCACAAAGCCTCTTCTCGACTAATGCTGTCACTTATACCGAGTGAGCTGCGCTTTCGTGTAGCGCAGCATGGCAACGAAGGGTCGTGCTTGCATATTCGCCGGAGTTTAATGTCACAATCTATCTGCATAAGCACATAAGAACTGCGCTCAGGTGGGGGGAGGGGCCTATGTGAAATCCATATAAAACTGCCGACAAGGGAGCAGCTTAGCGGGAAGGAAATCAAGAGAGCTTCTGCGCGTATGGTGTATTATTTTTTATATCCCTTGTTGCCTGCCAAATATTGATGGTCTACTGAGATTTAATGCCATTAGTACAGGTACAGGCACAAAAGGCTGAAAGGAAGATTTCAAAGAAGTAACACATATTGCAGATAGTATCAAATAACAGGTGGAAACTTCTCATGGCCACAATTAAGCAATTTGATATTTGATATTACTAACCCTAACCCTATAAAATGTAAGATGTGTTTTTTTTTTTCCTAATGTGTCCTGCATCTTCAAAACATTAGTAGTTTTATTTTACTGTTTTTATTTTTTTGAACACAGCGTATCCTAGGTCAAGGACGTTCTTGTGTGGTGTCTCTTTAGCAGGATGGTTTTGTGGTGCGCATCTACACTATGAGCTCAGACCCGAGCCTGCAGCAGGAACTGCAGCTGAAACTGGCAAGGAAGTGTCTGCACGCCTGCGGCATCTCCCTCTTTGACCTCGAGAAGGATCTGCACATCATCAGTGAGTGATGCTAAATGGACATGGTGGTTGTTTCAAAGAAACATTATTTTCTCATATAGCGGCTGGAGGCGAAGAGCGCCGAGTTGCTCGACGATCGAAAGCACTACGTCGGTGCTTATTTCTTTTTTTTATGCTTTTTAGAATAATATTAAACAATATTGCTTCCGGTGTGCAACCATGGATATTGTAGAGCACATCAAAATGCTAATTGGATATAAAAATGTAAGATCATCATCATAATACTTTGATGTTGCTGTTTTAAAGTTGTCATCTTTTTACACATCACACAAGATAATTATAATGACATTTAAACACCCCACACTGAAATAATAATAAAAAAACTAAAAGTTAAACACTCAAAAGAAAAAGTATTGTTAAACAGTCAAATATTCGACCTGGAATTCAATTTTTTTTATGGTTGTAAGCAAGTAACCAAAAGTGAACTTATTATATTCAAAATTAGTTTTTTGATTGGTCAGAAGGGATCCTATCTCCATGAGGTCATAACTCAAAACCCCGTGTTGACCTCACAGGCACAGGATTTGATGAGGAGGCGGCGTTGCTTGGAGCTGGCAGGGAATTTGCGCTGATGAAAACTGCCTCTGGGAAGGTAAACGTGAATCTCCTGTATTTTTGAAGTCACACACTCACTGTCCACCATCATTCAGTCCACTCACACCATCTAAGAGCGATAAATTGATTTGAGCGACGCACATTCCTTGCTATTCTTATTTAGTGGCTAAATTACAATCGATGCGTGTGTACCTAATGTTACAGGGGATCAAGTGTCTTAGAAACAAGCTTTCTTCATACAAACACAAGCCCATGCCAAGTATGTTGTCAGGCAGTGGTGTGTGCAGGGCGTACTTTGTTGCTTTTTTGTCGTGGGTGTGACTCAGAGTGAGGCCTTGCCAGATAACAAGAGGAGGCCACTTTGCTTGTTGATCATTTTTTTGGACCTGGTTGGACTAGTGTTGCTTCATCTGGCAACACTGCTAAGTACTGTTACCTTATCTGTAGGCTTAAACAGTACCGTATTTTCCGCACTATAAGGCGCACCGGATTATAAGGCGCACCTTCAATGAATGGCCCATTTTAAAACTTTGTCCATATATAAGATATATACATTTGGCCTGCGGGCCGGACTTTGGACATGCCTGCTGTAGTGGCTCAATATTGGTCCATATATAAGGCGCACCTGATTATAAGGCGGCTTTTGAGAAAATTGGAGGTTTTTAGGTGTGCCTTATAGTGTGGAAAATACGGTACTCTGTTCTCAGACCTCTGTATGTTGGCCACAAACTCGAGTCCTGAATTCATTTCTGTATAAATTTAGTAACACTACACTACTTCATCCTCCCATGTCAGATCTACTACACTGGAAAGTATCAAAGCCTGGGCATAAAGCAAGGAGGCCCTTCCGCTGGCAAATGGGTGGAACTTCCTGTTACAAAATCTCCCAAGATCCTTCAGTTCTCCGTTGGCCACGACGGCTCCCACGCATTGTTAGTGGCCGAAGACGGAAGCGTCTTCTTCACCGGTTCCGCAAGCAAAGGAGAAGATGGAGAGTCCAGTATGAGACAGCCACATTTATGTCGTTACGGCTCATATTGCAAGCTAACACAATTCAATTAATGTGTCATTTCCTTCGACACAGCTAAAAGCCGGCGACAACCCAAACCCTACAAGCCCAAGAAGATGATCAAATTAGAGACCAAGATGGCAGTGTATACGGCGTGCAACAACGGCAGCAGCAGCATCGTCACCAAGGACGGCGAGCTGTACATGTTTGGAAAGGACGCCATTTACAGCGACAGCACTTGTGAGTTCATCTTTCATAAAAATGTCGTTGAATCCTCAAAGTCAAATGTCCCTATAAATTAGCAAGTTGTATTTCAACTCATTTTCTGGGAAAATGGTTGTGCATTTATTAATTCCACAAATACAGTGGAACATCAAATTACAAATTGGTGACCCTGTTCGCAAACTGAAACGATCATAAATCAAGGTCATGTTTCTCATTAAATGAATGGAAATGTAATTAATCGGAAGTCACCCACAATCGTGAAATGTTTTGAACTCAGTAGGTTCCACTCTCCAATGTTTATTTGTTCTTATTTATTCTCGCATTTGACCATCACCACCATCTGCTCTCCACAGGCCAGGTGACCGACTTGAAAGGCCACGTTGTGACCCAGGTTGCAATGGGAAAGGCCCACACGTGCGTCCTGACCAAGAGCGGGGAGGTGTGGACGTTTGGTGTGAACAACAAGGGCCAGTGTGGCAGAGACACAGGGGCCATGAGCCAAGCTGGGAAAGGTGAGCAAAAAAAAACAAAAAAAAAAAAAACGTTTCTTAATACAATATACACGATTAAAGATGTGCTAAGACTGGGAACTATTCCATACTGATGTCGCCACCATGAGATTTATATATAAGCAAATGCATTTTTGTCGGTCAAACATGGAGAGAAGCATAAATGTAAGAAAGATGTCTTTCCATTTTTTCCCGTCATGGAAGTAATATTTGATTGGGAGTTGAGCGTGGTTTCATTGCATTTGGCAGACAGGCCCACACTGTTTCCGATTTTCCACGACTCAGATCTCGTTTTCTATATTTGATGATTTATTTTTTTCAATTATTCAAATTTGGCACAATTACTAACTCTCTTCACTGTGGTGTCACATTTAGAATAAATATTTTCACTTTTTAAGAACTTGAACATCATAGTTATTTGACACTTGCTTGCCCGATGTGTCCTTCGCAGCATTCGGTGTGGAGAACATGGCCACGGCCATGGACGAGGACCTGGAGGATGAGCTGGAGGAGAAGGAAGAGAAGAGCATGATGTGTCAGTCTGGCATGCACAAGTGGAAGCTGGACCAGTGCATGGTTTGCACAGTGTGTGGGGACTGCACGGGCTATGGTGCCAGCTGTGTCAGCAGTGGGCGGCCTGACAGAGTACCAGGAGGGTAGGAGAACACACATACAATATTATATATGAGTCCTTTCAAATGACATCTTTGTGGACTTTTTTTGCCCTCAGCATCTGTGGCTGTGGATCGGGGGAGTCTGGCTGCTCGGCATGCGGCTGCTGCAAAGCTTGTGCCAGGGAACTGGATGGTCAGGAGGCTCGGCAGAGAGGCATTTTTGATGCCGTCAAAGAGATGATCCCATTGGATCTCCTTTTAGGTAACGTCTTTTCCTCACTGGAGCCTCTTTTATACAACGATCCGAAAAATTTGTCAATATAAATCCGACATTTTGCCTCCTTTGCTGTCATTATATTAGAATAAAAACTTTACCTTATCATTCACTCACAAGTTGTCCCAAACTAAGCATGATGATCTCCTTACTACATAAGGTGTGGAAAGAGGATTTTTCAGCTTTCAGGAGTGTGTTGGTTCATGCAACCTGCGAAAGGATCACAGGAAACGTTTGAAAAAGTCGCGAGAAACCTGTCTGTTATTTCCGAGTCTGTTCTGCACACACTGCCCCCTGCCTGTTGCTTTTCTGCTGCATTCCATGTGCCTGTGTCACCCATTTTGTTCTCCTGTGGAGTTGACTCACTGTTAGTCCATTAGTCTACCCATCATCATTCATTCATTGATGTTTGTCTTGTTGTGTTCTGCTCTGCTCCTTCTTCTCTTCCCATCCTGCATCTGTCTGGCCTGGCTGCACCTCCCCGTCCTTTTTTTTTGTTATCAGCTGTGCCTGTTCCTCCCCCTCCAGGCGTGAACATCGAGGAGCACATTCAGATTCGTCAGGAGGAGAAACGGCAAAGGATCAACCGCCGACACAGGCTGGAGGAGGGACGAGGTAGGAATCAGGTCAAGACAGATGGGGACCATCCATTTATCTGAGGCACATCTGGCTAAAATTTCCCATAAAATGGAAATACATCAGGGAACCTCTATTTGTGTTTTGGCCACACTGAAAAATCCCAAAATAATATTCATTTGAGAAATAAGAAAAGAATATTCAGTTAAGAATGCATTTACATTTACGTATTTAACAGAATACAATACTTTTACGATAGATAAAATGTTAAAATAAAATAAATAAAATAAAAATGAAGAGATAAATTAAAAATCTACATTTGTAACAACAGCCCGAGAGCAGCGTATGTGGACAAAACGGATTTCCTATTTGCCATTTTATGCGTCAGAGCTCTTGCGTCGGAGAGATTACTACTCGCTGAAAATCGCTACGGTAATACAAATAGGTCCGTCAATGTCGGACCTATTTAATTTATTTAGTTCTGAATATACTATATCCCATGTCAGTGTTTATTACTGCAGTAGCCGAGATTGATACTTTGGTAGCTCTCATTCCTCGTGCAAACGTTAATAAAAAGTACACGCATTCTTCCAAATAATGTGTTTCATATTCTTAAATTATTGCTTAAATTTTAGAAATACATGAGTTTTTTTTTTTTTATGTGTTCATTTATTTTTCGAGACATAACTTTATTTGTTGACTTGATAAGTGAAAAAATAAACAATTGACAATCACTCGTGAATTTTTTTGAACTTTTCAATTGCCTGAACAAAGTAATAACTTGACTTGCATTTGTTTTGGTGACTTGACGTCAGATATTTATGTGATTTTTACAAGAATAAGTCATAATATTAATATTAGTCATACTTTTCAAGATTAAAGCCATCTTGACTTTAGCCTGGAATTTTTTTTTTCTTCTCCGACAACTTTTTTCAGTGTGGCCAGCACGATATTGCGCAACACCACATAATCTCAGAACTCCTGGCACAGAGCTTCATCAAAAACACAATTTAAAATTGACTTCAAAATATCATCCATGTGATTATTTACCAATAATTGAACTGGTCATCCTAACCATATTACCCATCTTCATTAAGTGCAGTAATTTTCCAATATACAGCCGCAGTTGCAATATAGCAGCCGAGGGGCAAATTTAGACTAAAATGCAATTTTCAGACCTTTCTAGTGTATTTATAAATAGTCAGGAAGTGTTGGGAATAGTGTGAATGGCATGAGTATCAATCAGTGTTCATCTCCTTTCATTTATCTTTAAGGTGCTGCGCTAGCTTGGGTGCCTTGGTGACTTCCCCCATGCTTTTTTTTTTTTTTTTTTTGTGAGCGTGCATGGTCGTGGCATAGCAGTATTTATCTTGTGCTGTTTCCCATTGATTTGTGAGCGTTGTTGCATGCATGTGAAAGTTTCTTTCTCCCCTAGGCCCCATTGTTTTCCCCGGTACCATTTTAATGAACCAGCGTGAGCAAGCCCTAGCCAGAATAAGACCCCTTCAGGTGCTAAGGCATAAACGGGACAAGCACAAAGGTACTACGGTCTTACACTACCTCAATGGGGACGGAGACGACCCCCCCCCCACACCCCCCACTTTATTTGACTTATTTCCCCCGTCTGGCTGTCCCGTCCACTCTCTAACGGGGGTCATTCAAGTGTCTTTAGGTTTAGATTTAGACTTGTGGGCTTTCTAAAAGCAGTTCCACCATGGTTTGATTTGTTTTTCAAATTGCATGGTGGGCTGGATTAAAAACTGATGGTTGACTTTTCTCAGACACTGCTTTTTTTTGAGTTAATGCCAGGGAGAAGGAAACCCTTCGCCATTCCTGTGTAACAAAAAGTACACTAGACCCTCAGAAGTGGAACACAAGTTCTGTTCTAGGAGGCTAATTGATTTTGGATTACATTAAATCTTTTTTGAATGCTACTTCAAAACATAACCTGTACACTTGGTACAAGTTGCATGATGTCACATTTTGAGCTGGAAACAAATGAATCCATTTCCCGTTCAGCTTTCAAATTCTTTTTCTCATTGTTTGATACAGCAAGAGTTCTGAGGGTCAACTGTGCGTATACTTGACAATTTTGCACTTTTTAGCATCCTTCCTGAAGAAGAGGAAGCTAGTTTCCCCCTTTGCCCCCCCCAACTGACACTCTCTTGCACACCACTTTTATTTGTGCTTAACTTTCAGCCCTGCCTGTTTAGTCATAGGGCTATGAGTCAGTCAATATTTAATTTGATAGTCATTAAAAAGCTTCTAATCTTTTATTTTGTAAACCACAAACAGTTGGCAGTCATTGTGTTGTAGGTGATTTATGGGAATTGACGCCCCACGCCTTGTCAGACCTTTTACACAAGACTCTCATATCTCCTCAGTGTAGTTTAAAAAAAAAAATATAAAAATACAGTCTGTTGTATCTCTTGCAGACAAGCTTTATTGTGTTTTATTTGAGGTCTGTTTTCCTTCCTCTTTCATTCTCAGCATGTGATTTCCTTCTCTCCTTTATCCTCCAGCTTAGTTTCTCCCAGGACTGTAGACACGAGACTTCTGGAAGTTGGTCCTGAACTACCCTCTGTTGCCCTCAAAACAGATCCACTTTTGTGATCTTTTTTTTTTTTCTTCTTTTAGATGGCAGCAGTGAGCGCGGTGAGAAAGATGCCAGTAAAATCACCACCTACCCACCCGGGGCAGTCAGATTTGACTGTGAAATGAGAGCTGTGCAGGTCAGCTGCGGTTTCCACCACTCAGGTAGGTTACTTCTCGTAACCTTAATTCTAAACCTTCATCTTAACATAGAAGATCTGGTCAGCCGGGGTTCTTCGCATGTCAAATTGATTATATGATAGTGATGAACCACTATTGCTTGTTTTTTTTGCTATTTCTCTTATGATTTTTATGGTTGAATTTTTTTTTGCAGTGGTGCTGATGGAGAATGGAGATGTCTATACGTTTGGTTATGGACAACATGGCCAGCTTGGACATGGTGATGTAAACTCCAGGTACTCTTTTGATTGCCTTTTAAAAACATACCTTTCCGAATCTCAAAATGTTATATTTTAGGATCTTCGTAAACCTACGATGCTCTACAAATGTAGATCTTGACCATACAAACGGCATCTTGTCTTTCTAGGGGATCTCCAACGCTGATCCAGGCTCTCCCGGGTCCGAGCGTCCAAGTGACGGCCGGCAGCAACCACACTGTTGTTCTTCTAGTGGACGGGCAGGTCTTCACTTTTGGTAGTTTCTCGGTAAGATTTTTTTTTTTTTTAAATAGTTAACTCAACATGAGTCACATTGAAACCCCAAAACACACAATTGATCTCTTAGAAGGGACAGCTTGGGCGACCTATCCTTGACATGCCCTACTGGAACGCCAAACCATCCCCTATGCCCAACATCGGCGCCAAATACGGACGAAAGGCCACCTGGATCGGCGCCAGCGGTGATCAGACGTTCCTGCGTATTGACGAGGCGCTCATCAACTCACACGTGCTGGCCACTTCCGAGATCTTTGCCAGCAAACACATAATTGGTCTCGTGCCCTCCTTCGTTTCTGAGCCGCCTCCGTTCAAATGCTTACTCATCAACAAAATGGACGGAAGCTGCCGCACCTTCAATGATTCTGAGCAGGAGGACCTGCAAGGGTTTGGGCTGTGCCTGGACCCTGTCTATGATGTCATATGGAGGTCAGTCCAAGGACTTTTTGTGCTATTATTTTCCATTAAAAAAAAAAATCACTCTGGCCCACCAAGAATATCTGTTCATTAAAAAGAGTCCACAATATTTGCTCCATCAATTTAGCCATTGTTTTTTTCTGTTGCCGCTAGCCACTCCACATCTTCTCCCTGTGCCCCTTCGAAAAAATAATCTCCTTAATCGAGTTCATCTGTGTACTTTTAGGTTCTTACCAGCTTCGAGAGAGATGTGGTGCTACAACGCAGTGATAGCAGACGCCAGGGTGCCCTCCGCCACAGATCTACAAGCTCGCTGCAGCATCCTCAGCCCGGAGCTGGCGCTGCCTGCGGGGTCCCAAGCCACCACCACACGCTCACATGGCGCCCTACACATTCTTGGTAACGCGAGAGCTTCTATTCTTCATCGGCGTTACCGTTTACCGCAACGCCAGAAGGTTTCATGCTAAGTATACTTCCGTCGCCAGGTTGCCTGGATACCCTGGCGGCCATGCAGGAGTTGAAGATGGGTGTGGCCAGCGCCGAGGAAGAGACACAGGCAGTTATGAAGGTCTACTCCAAGGAGGACTACAGCGTGGTGAACCGCTTTGAGAGTAAGTGTGGACTTGAAAATATAAATCGGTCGTCTTTGAGCTGTGATTTATTGGAGGTTAGCCGTTGAACATTATAGCCATCAGCACGGCCTTAATGATGTGAGATGTTTTAGGTCACGGTGGCGGATGGGGCTACTCGGCCCACTCCGTTGAGGCCATTCGCTTTTGTGCTGACGCCGACATCTTGCTGGGTGGGCTGGGCCTCTTTGGTGGGCGTGGAGAATATACCGCTAAAATCAAGGTAAGAAACCCGTTGCTCAAATTAAGGCTGTGAATTCTTATTCAGAATTAATTGAATGCTTTAATCCCAGCTTTTTGAACTGGGGCCTGATGGAGGCGACCATGAGACAGATGGAGATCTTCTTGCTGAGACTGACGTACTGGCCTATGACTGTGCTGCCAGGTACAGTTAATTTAGATTACCGGTATGTACTTTATTAAATATTACTCAAGTGCTACTTGAGTAAAGAAACGCCTGGTCTAAGTAGACGCCTCCTTTCTTCTTTCCGCCTTCCTTTTTTTAAATGCATCTGCACAAATAAAGTTCTTCTCCATAAATACATAAGATGCATGGGACTGTGCCAACTTTAGTGGGGAAAAAAATCTGCTGGGCATTAAGTACTATACGATAAAGTATTCTTCCCGTTCATCATTATTGCATTTGTTTTAATTGAACGTTTTTGTTTTTAAATCAATTCCAGAGAAAAATACGCCATGATGTTTGATGAGCCAGTGCTGCTACAGTCGGGCTGGTGGTACGTGGCCTGGGCCCGGGTGTCCGGTCCCAGCAGTGATTGCGGATCCCACGGACAAGCTACTATCACCACCGATGATGGGTACAACGGACTTCATGTTTATCTACCATGCAATACCTCGGGAGAAATATTTCATTATTATTTGTTTCTCTTAAGTGTGGTATTCCAGTTTAAAAGCTCCAAGAAGTCAAACAATGGTACAGACGTCAATGCGGGTCAAATTCCTCAGCTACTTTACAGGCAAGTGTTTTTACTAGAGCTTCTTTTAGATTGTCAAATAAATGTAAACATATCCAATATTATTTCACATTAGGCTTCCGTCAAATGATGGGAATGCATCAAAAGGAAAACAGCAGACCAGTGAGCCTGTTCACATCCTTAAACGCTCGTTTGCTCGGACAGTCTCTGTGGTAACTACCGGCAGAATAATTTGGAGGTGGATAACATCACATGACTTTATTATTTACACTTTTTTTTTTTTCCCACAGGAATGCTTTGAGTCTCTGCTCAGCATCCTCCACTGGAGCTGGACCACCTTGGTTCTGGGTGTGGAGGAGCTTCGAGGCCTGAAGGGCTTCCAGTACACAGCCACCTTGCTTGATCTGGAGAGGTTGCGCTTTGTGGGTACGTGCTGCCTCCGCCTGCTCCGGGTCTACATCTGCGAGATCTTCCCCATTGCCGGTAAGATGACACGGAGGTTTATGAGCCTACGGACACCTGCCTTATTTCGATAGAAGAGTTTTGATTTTCAAGTGGGTGTTCTCACTGTGTGATCGGGCTCTTAGCCAGCGCCAAAGCTGTGGTGGAGGAGTCGAGCAAGCTGGCCGAATGCGTGGGGAAGACACGCAGCCTGCTGAAGAAAATCCTGTCGGAGAGCACGGACAACTGTTTGACCAAGCTGGACAACGACCCACAGGGATACCTGTCCCAGCCTCTAACGCTGCTGGAGGCCGTGCTGCAAGAGTGCCACAACACCTTCACCGCCTGTTTCCATTCCTTCTACCCAACACCTGCGCTGCAGTGGGCCTGCCTCTGTGATCTGCTCAATTGCCTGGATCAGGTTAATCATCATTTTGTTTAGATGTTATTTGACATGTTGAAGCTATTTTAAATTAATTCTTCTTGGGATCAATTATGTTTCGAATAATAACCCACGAGGAATTTCCTGCCAGCTTCACATTTTTTATAGTGCTGCCACATGTTCTAAAAATCTAAACCTGGCTTGCATCATAAGGTAGCTAAACCCTGAGGAGAATAAAGAGCACTAAAAGAACATCTTCCATTTTGTTGTTATTGTTTCCAGGACATTGCTGAAGCCAACTTTCGCACATCCAGCAGTCGTCTGCTGGCGGCAGTCATGTCAGCTTTGTGCAACACCTCGGTTAAGTTGACGTCCATCCTGCCCATCGCGTACGACGGCGAGGTCCTGCTGCGCTCGCTAGTCAAGCAAGTCAGCACGGAGAACGACTCGGCTCTCGCTCATCGCTTCCCCTTGCTTGTGGCCCACATGGAGAAGCTAAGCCATGTGAGCGTCATGTGGCACGTTGTGAACCGTTTTAATTCAGGAAATTATTGAAAGGATCGAATTGTTATTCTCGTCGACCTTAGACCGAGGAGAACCTGATGGGAATGACCAGCTTTCGGGAAGTCCTGGAGAAGATGCTGGTGATTGTGGTGCTTCCGGTCAGGAAGAGCCTAAGGAAAGAGGTGGAGCTTTTCTCTCCACACCTGGTGTCCAACACCTGTGGTCTGCTGGCCTCCATCGTCTCTGAGCTCACTGCCTCTGCCCTGGGCTCTGAGGTAAAGAATTTGATCACATTTGATTTGACCCCCCCCCCCCCCCCCCCCAGCTTGTTTACAAACTGTTAGGTCTCTAGAGCTCCTGTCCATCCATCGAGTGTTATTTGTTTTGTTTTTTAATTATTTTTTGTCTCCTCCGTATTAGATTGATGGTCTGAACTCGCTCCACTCTGTGAAGGCCTCCCCGAACCGTTTCACCAAGACGAGCCAAGGCCGCAGCTGGAATACGGGCAACGGTTCTCCGGATGCAATTTGCATGACAGTGGACAAGCCGGGTGTCGTCTTAGTGGGTGTGTGCGTGTACGGAGGCGGCGGCATCCACGAGTATGAGCTGGAGGTGCTCGCTGATGATGTAAGAAAACGTATTAAGGTGGATTTGTGCTTCACTCTGCACCATTTCAAATTGTTTTTGTTAACCTCTGTGTTTTCATCCAGGCACAAACAGAGCACCCAGGGGACTCTGCACACTCTCATAGGTGGACATCTCTAGAGCTGGTGAAAGGAACTTACAGCACTGATGATTCTCCTAGTGATATTGCGGAGATTCGCCTGGACAAGGCCGTGCCGCTCAAGGTACGTAGACAATTAAAAAAAAATGCTTGGCTCTGATTTAGTAATCCTATTTGTACTGCTTTTACTCAGTGCCCCCTAGTGCTGAGAATGAGACACCACATAACTGAAATACTGCAAGAACGATGTACATTCTTTCCAAAGTAGACCAATCCACTTCCAACGTTTTATCATTTCAAACACATTTTACGACAGGAAATAATATACAGTGAATTTATCAGTTCTTTTTAGTGAATTGTATTGCAATAATGTGTGAGCAGCCAGACTCTTTTCTGTGTCGCTAGAAATTTCATTTTAGGTTCTACGTTTATCATCACACTTCCCTTTTCTATTACTGGTACCCTTCTTCGGTGGCATAAAAAAAAAATCCAGGGCTCATTTGTGAGGTTCAAGTTATATAGACTGGGGGTCTCTACCTTTTTGAAAGTGAGAGCTTGGGTACCGATTAATACGAAGGGCTACACACATTTGCTCAAATTACTGTTAATTTTGTTGTATGTTAATCAATTATAAATGAATTTTTGTGAAGACACCGATCATGTTAATAGTTTCTCACAATAACGAGCAACATTTTATTTCTGTAATTCTCTGCCAGTGTCTTCTTTATTTTCAAAATATCATCCATGCAACATTCCTAGAAAATCACAGTGCCAACACAGGTTTGTTATTCTTCGAACAGACCCGTGGGCTACTAATGTGGTCCTTGGGGGTCTACTACCTGGTGACCCTTGGTGCAGACTTCATAAAATTTGGTGGCATCTTGCTTGATGTTGATATTTTTCTGGAATATTGTTAAACCTTTGTAATATTCCATTATAAAACTGAGCTGTATTCTCATGTAGGAAGCGGTAAAGTACGCCGTGCGATTGCGCAACTATGGCAGCCGCACCGCAAACGGAGATGGAGGCATGACCACGGTGCAGTGCTCAGACGGTGTGTCCTTCACCTTCAGCACTTGTAGCTTGAGCAGCAATGGCACCAACCAGACGCGAGGACAGATCCCTCAGATTCTCTATTACAGGTAAACCCCAACTTTCTTTTTCCAGAAGACATCTCTGTTCTACTGTATTTTTTTTTCTCCTGACGTTTGTCTTCTGACTTAAGGAGTGAATATGATGGCGATCTCCAATCCCAGCTGCTGAGCAAAGCCAACGAAGAGGACAAAAACTGCAGCCGGGCACTGTCTGTGGTCAGTGCTGTGGTCAGGGCCGCCAAGGACTTGCTTCATAGGGCTTTTGCTGTCGATGGTAAGCCGGGTAATCAGACACCTCATTTGCAAATTCAACTTGGAGCCACTCTAATAGATTTTTTTCACCTCCCGAATCTAATTTACTGTTTTATCAATGTCCATTTTCTCTTTAGTGGACGACATCCCTGAGCTGTTAAGCTCCTCCAGCCTCTTCTCCATGCTGCTTCCCCTTATCCTGGCTTACATTGGCCCCGTGGCTGCATCTGTACCAAAGGTATCCTTTCAAGCACCTCCCATTGACCTTCTTCATTTGCGTGGTGTTGATATTGCGCCTCGTCCTCAACCAGGCCGCCGTCGAGGTCTTCGGGCTCGTCCAAGAGCTGCTTCCCGCCGTTTCGGCCCTCAACCAAAAATACGCCCCGCCCACGTTTAACCCCAATCAATCGACGGACAGCACAACTGGCAACCAGCTGGAGCAAGGACTGTCAGCTTGCACAACCTCCAATCACTACTCCGTGATAGAAAGTGACCACCCCTACAAACAAGCTGGGGTCACGCAATATAAGGTACAATATTTTTTAATATGAATTAATATTTTTCTTTTATGTTGTAACCGTGATAAGATCTCATCTGCCTTCAGATCTCGTTTCCTGAATGTGTGCGTTGGACGAGCATCGAGTTCGACTCGCAGTGCGGCACTGCTCAGCCCGAAGACATCCTCCGGCTGCTCATCCCCAGTCGCACCCTACACCTGTCCTGCTTGGGCAGTAAAGCTCTGGTGCATGACACCATCAACACCTGGACCGAGCTCAGGAAGTTTTCAGGCTCAACGGGTTGGCCCACCACAGTGCTTGTCCTGCCAGGTGAGAGGATTGCATCCTGTCACTTGTGTTTTTTTCATTTCTTCATTCATTACAAATGTTGCAATGAACTTCCTCTACAGGAAATGAAGTCCTGTTTTCACTTGAAACCGCCTCAGATTATGTGAAGGATGAGAAGGCATCCTTTTATGGCTTCAAGTGTGTTGCAGTGGGATATGAATTCAATCCAGGCCCTGATGAGGTAATGTCTGCTTCTTAATTTTTCTGATTAATAGTTCTGAATGTCACAGTATCTATTAGATCAATTCTTTTTGGATATTTCAGGGTATCATCCAGTTGGAGAAAGAGTTGGCGTACTTGGGTAGTGTGTGTGCTGCAGCTCTGATGAAGAAAGACCTAGCGCTCCCTATAGGTACGTATGAGGCCTGACGGGCATGATGCACGATTATATATTGCGAGTTACTACTATTTAATTCCATCACTCTTGTAATCCATAACCTCAAAAACTACTAGTGTATCATTTATTTTGTTCTGCACTCCCATGTCGTTAGGCAATGAGCTCGAGGAGGACTTAGAGATCCTAGAAGAAGCCTCTCTCCAGGTAAGCGACTTGTTAAATGTATTTATCATTTTTTAAATCCTATTGTCATTCTGGCTTTATTGATCCCTTTGCTGCCCCATTAGGTGTGTAAAGCTCATACAGGGATTTTAGGGAAGGGTCTGGCACTCTCCCATCCGCCGATCATTCTCGAGGCCCTGGAGGGGAACCTGCCCTTGCACCTCCAAACCAACGAGCACTCTTTCCTTGAGGACTTCATCACGTGCGTGCAGAACTCAAGCGGAGGACGTCTAGCGAGGTAGAAATGAATCTTATTGCCTTTTGTTTCTATTTTCAGCTGCACAGGTTTTACTTTTTTTCCTATTGAAGCTTTTCCACTGGCAAACGCAAGCATTGGAAAAAGGTGCTATTTCCTTCCACTGTCGGCTTTTGATAAAATTGGAGGTTTTTAGGTGCACCTTATAGTCCGAAAAATACGGTATATTCTCAGAAGTAACTACAGGGGACCCTCATCCTCCTTTATTGATATCGTATAAAAGTAGGATAAGATAAGCTCACAGTGAGACATCCGACTTGTGCCATTCACAAGTAACTCCATGTTTTAATTATGCCTTGTCATCTCTTCCTTCAAGATGGCTGCAACCAGATTCCTACGCCGACCCCCAGAAGACATCTCTGATCCTAAACAAAGATGACATACGCTGCGGGTGGCCAGCTACTATTGTTGTGCAGACCAAAGATCAATATGGAGATATGGTGCATGTTCCAAATATGAAGGTTGGGAACAATGTTGACTTCCATTTAGAGAAAATCGAACTGGTAGAGATGTAGCACTAAAATTCCTCATCTGTTTCATAACCAGGTGGAAGTAAAGGCCGTGCCTGTTTCTCAAAAGAAGTCGCTGCAGCCTGAAAATGTGAAAAAACTGCAGCGACTAACCGGAAGCTCCTCACCGCCGTCTTCAGGTCCCGACCTCACCTTTGGAGGTCTGCCGGCACCCAAGCTGGAGGCCACATACGAGCCCATGATTGTGAAAGAAGCTCGCTACATTGCCATCACTATGATGAAGGTCAGCACCATGCACGGACTGAAAAATCTTTCCTGTTGAGCACCTCGTGTAATAACTCCTTTTTACTTTATATTTTTCTAGGCATATGAAAACTACTCGTTTGAGGAGCTACGCTTCGCTTCTCCCACTCCAAAGAGGTACAAGACAGTGAGAGTTGCATTCGAGTACTGTGGAATATTTCAGATGCTAAACTCGGTTCCGTGGTCGTCATCACATTTTCCTTTTCAGGCCCAGCGAGAACATGCTGATACGTGCCAACACTGATGGAACTTACAGTGCCAACTGGACCCCGGGAGCGATCGGTCTCTATACAATCCACGTCACCATTGATGGAATTGAAATAGGTGTGTGGTCATCTCTTATGCTGCACTTAAAAAATATCTTAGTTTCATAATGCTACATCACTTAGGAAATGTTCGGAATGCACCTGGTGATCCTGAAAGGGGGATCCTTCCATCTGTGGTCCCTTCTCAAGGTTTCTCATTTTCCCCTGGCAGGGGTTTTGAGTTTTTCCTTGCCCTTTTGGGAAGCCCTTTGAGACTGTTTGTGATTTAGGGCTATACAAATAAACTTGACTTGACTTGACTTGACTTGACACTGAAGTCGTTACTTTTGGGAATACTTAGGGAAATGGTGTTGACATTAAATTGAAACAAAGTACCTGGCTTTTACAGACGCAGGTTTGGAGGTAGAAGTCAAAGACCCTCCCAAAGGCATGATACCACCAGGGACGCAGATGGTCAAACCCAAAGCAGAGCCTCAACCAAGCAAGGTTAGCTGTTATTTTGAATTTACACTTCCTCGTAAACACATCCACGTTTGCAATCCCTCTCCGGAAAGCTCAAGTGATCTTGTCTCAAACACGACATCGCTCAAGATATCAGAAGATTTAAAATGCTTTGACTTGAAAAAAGTGTTTCTTTTCAAAATATCCTACCGCTCACTAAGAACCAATCACAATCAATCTACTAAAAATTTCCTCCTCTGCTTTCATTTCTTCTCATCACATCACAAAATCTCGTCTATTATAATATACCTCTATATTGACTTTTACCCCAAATTTCCAAATTCTCCTTGCGGATATAAGAAAGAATATCCACTGCACCTGAGGCCTTAGCTGTCGTGCTTTTCGTTAAGATTTTAAGATGAAGCGACCTCATCCGACCGATGTATGTCCTTCTTTTGTGCACGCGCCCCTGCTTTCTTTCCATCTTGCTCTGCTTCAATGACTGTCCTTCTTTATCTTCTGTTGCTGCTGTGGCTCACACCCAGTCTCCCCTCTGCTTCTCTCAGGTACGCAAATTTGCGTCCAAGGACAGCGCAGGCCTCCGTGTGCGCAGTCACCCCTCCCTGCAGAGCGAACAAATAGGCATAGTGCACGTCAATGGCACCATCACTTTCATTGACGAGGTAATCGAGCCCTGAAAAGATGATTACTCTTATTCCAAGCCGATAAAGACAGACATTTGCAAAAAAAAATGCAGTGGTACCTCTAAATCAATTGCCGTACAATTTGGAATTCAGTATTTTTTGTGAAATTATAATATTTTGCTGTCACCGTTGCTGTGAGGATTGATCAACCTTTCTGAGCATCATTGATCTTCTCCCAATAGTCCGCTTGCTTCTAAATGTTGTGGTGATTACCTTTTGCCCCAAATCTTTACACTTTTCTTTTACATATTTCTGCTTACAAAATATCCCGAGGCATTATTAGGGATAGTTCGCTTTTAGTTACAATTTCAGGAGGAACCTGAAATGCACTGTAACGATAAAGGTTATGAGTCCAATCGAAATAATTCCTGAAATCTAACTCTAAAGGATTCATATCGTCCCTTTTTTAAGATATTCTTGTGGCATATAAGTCCTGTTTCCATAGTAACGCAATGCTCTATTGCTTGTTTCCTCTGCCCTCCCCTTCCGCTTACTCTAGATCCACAATGATGATGGCGTGTGGCTCAAGCTCAATGATGAAACCCTCAAGAAGTACGTGCCCAGCATGAATGGCTACACCGAGGCTTGGTGCCTCTCTTTTAACCAGCATTTGGGCAGGAGCCTTCTGGTCCCCGCCGACGTAAGTAAGAAGGAGGCAGACTGACGGAAGCTGGGGAGAAGCTCACATCCCCTTGTTTGTTACGAGTCCAAATGACTTTTCAAGGTTCACGTTTTGGCACCCTCTTCCGAAATGTGCACAAAGCATGGAGGGAGCTTTTGCATGTCCAGTATCTTTTTAAATAACAATTTATACGAAGGCACGTAGCTAAGAGATGCTTCAAGGTGGTTATGAATTAACAAAATATACCGTATTTCCTCATGTAGTAAAATTTGGTCAAGGCTTGTTGGGCATTTACCGTTTTAGGATTACGTTTAGAATATTTGTAAATGTTATTTTTGTAGCATTGTTTTCCACAAATGAATGATACTTCAACTAGTTCAATATTGTAAATATGCCTCGTATGAATGACTTGGTCACTCAACTGTCATGAGAAAATACGGTATATGTTGAAATGGAAGCAACTCTTAAAAGTGCTCATGCACTCACATAGAACACTTTTGAGTGCATTGATTAACAGAGAACAAGACGCGGCTTTAATCCTGTGGTAAATTAGCTGAGTGGGCTCTTTCTTCATTCCCTCGCAGTCCATTAACACTAATGCATTACGGCATGCCGCAATGAAGTTTTTTTTTTTCTCTCTCTCTCTTGCTTTTTGCTACTCCATGCCATGACCAGTTCCACAAGACACTATGTGATATGCTTGTTTGAGTACCATGGGAGAGGAAAAATGAAATTCATGTTTTCGTGAAGCTTTCGAGTGGAGTAGTTACACCTCCGCAGTTCCACTTTTGCATCTGGTCGCATTTGGGGCTCCAAGGCTTTCAGTGCAAGGTCTTTGTCTGAACAGCATGACACACCGTATCATCCAAGTCCGGGGGGAATTTTTTTGGAAGTGCTTTCCATTCTTCTTTTTTTTTTCAAATTATGCTATTTCGACTCATCCCCTCAATGAGCCAAATGTGTGAGAAACTTGTTCTTCCAAAAAAAAAAAAAACTTCAGCGCCCCTTCACTCGTTCCTCCATCCTGTTTTTCTCTGCTGTGTGTCTTGACTGTCTCACAATCTGTTGCTCAGAGTGTCTTTAACGCTAGCCAAGGAGTCAGGGATATCGGCTTTTTGTCGTGGACACCCTTAACTATATTCCCACCACAGGTGAGTTGTATGAAGGAGAGGATTCAATAGCTTGCCTGCCCCCCCCCCCCCATCATCACTTATAGCATCTCATTTATTTCTCACGCAATCTCTGTAGTTGTGTCAAAAAGGAATGGAGCCAAAGCTGCATGGACGTCTCTTTTCTTTTTGTCTCTTTTTGTCAGCCTAAGGTGATCGTAATGTTTCTCTTGAGGTGATTAATCTTTTTAATTGCATGGAATCCAAGACTTCGATACCAGTTCGATGCATGTTTATGTCTCCTCGCATGCCCTCCGTCGGTCTTTAGGAAAATGGCATAATCGTGTGTCGGTCTTTCAAGTGGAGTCAGTAAAAGTGTTAGTGACCTAAATCCTGCGCACTGCTTCTGTACTTTCCTCTTGAATGGTTTGAAAACAACTGGACAAAATTATTGAGACATTGTGAGGATTAGCAGTATTGAAGAGGAATGATTGTATATGATAAACATGACAGGAACAACTTTCTGCCATGGCTATAAATAATAAATATAATTAACATTTTATCCTCATTAACGTTAAAGGAAAAAAAAAGTGTTAATCTTCTGAATAGCTTTATTAACATTGTTTATACTCACTGCACACATGCTGACAATAAGAGCACCATTGCCACCTACTGTAGTGGATGTGCAATTACACTTAGTGGGGAGGGTAATTACGGCAAAAAATTAAACTACAGTGGAGTCTCCTCGATTCAAAAAAGAGATTTAATTTGGTATCGTTTTTAGTCATACTTCATGTGTGCTCCCAATCATCCTAATTCCCACTTTTACTTCTTTCAGGAGGTCAGGGGCCAGACGGAGGACACCACAAAGGAGGTGAGCAGCTGCCCTTCCCACGAAGCTCCCGCTCGGGTGCAGGGCGGGGCAGGGCAGGGCGGCGGACCGGGGCTTTATAAGGTAGTGAAGACCGGCCCCTCTGGTCACAACATCAGAAGCTGCCCAAACCTTAGGGGTATCCCCATTGGAATGTTAGTACTTGGCAACATGGTCAAGGCCATAGGCGAGGTATGCACTCATCCCAAATGCAATGTCTTAATGATGGGTAGGGTGGATGGAATTTTGTTTCGTAACGAACGCCATTGATCAAATGAAGCGAAACCCCCCCACACAAAGAAATCTCCTGAAACTGACTAATCTCTGTATCTTGTGGCTATGTGCACTTCATCTTTCACACTGTGCGATTTCTTACTGATTTCCAGTTCTTCAGTTTATCATATTGACAACTGAAACTTTTACCGAACGTAGCGACATCCTCCCTTTCTCTTTTTTTGGCTGATGTGGTGTGTCATGCTGTTCACTAGCCCGCACTAGAATGGCTCGTCCGGACCCAGGAGGCGGAGCCTGCACTCACTAATAATTCCCGTCTGTGTTCTGTTTTTCCCCCCAAATAATATAGTGTTTCAGGGATTTGAGTGCATTTAACTTTCAGTAAGCAACCTCTCAACGAGTAAGTTTTGCTTGAGCCACATTGGTTTGTTCCATAGTGTGGCGTGCTGACAGCAAAAAAAAAAAAAAAGATCAAATCCTTGTGTTCCAATATTGTGCATTGTGTACTGTATTTAAATTGATTTATTCTGTTGCATGTTAAAGATTTTCTCTATTGCAATTTGTGCCATAGTCTGTGCAGTGACTTCACTGAGATTGATAAAAAAAAAAAATGAAGTGCCCATAGACTGTATAAAATATGGATGGACCAATTGTGACGGGGGTTGAGTGTTTTAACCATTGAGTATTTGAGGGTGGAATTTAGCAACTAACTAATCTTTGTGACTAGTAGTAGTAAAGTCAGAATTGCATACAGGGAACCCTGCTATTTGCGTTGTCATAGGGACCAAACCCTGCCATGAGCAGTGAAAATCCACCACTCTTGGTTTATATTGCCTTTAAATGAGGTGTCAGAGAACTACTTTTGTCCAATTGATGCTTTCATCTCACTTCAGTTTCCCTGGAAAGCAAGGCACCAGCAAAACTGTTATCAATACACAGGGTTTAACTGTGAATAATTGAATAAAAAATATAAATATAAACTATCAATCCATACGGGAGTAAGTGAGCATGCGTTTGGAAACGTTACATCAATATTATAATAAAGCGAGTACACTTTAAGCTGATTGCTACCGGATGCAAAGGCTACATCCACTCTTATACAGTCTACAGTTTGATTTGATTAAATAAGGAATAAAGGATAAATAAGGACAGAGCATGGGTTGGTTATAGAGTTTGGATAAAGAGTATTATGTTTGTGCCAGGTGGTCAACTCAGAGGGAACTTGGGTGCAACTGGATAAAAACAGCGTGGTGGAGTTCTGCGAGAGTGATGAAGGAGAGGCTTGGTCACTGGCCAGAGACCGCGGAGGGAACCAGTACCTTCGCCATGACGAGGGTAAACCACCGTCATCATCTCTGTACAACAAAATGCGATGACTTTTGGGATAATGAGTTTTAATCTGCTCTCGCAGAACAAGTGCTGCTTGAGCACGGTGCTCAGACGCCGCCGCCGAGCCCTTTCTCAGTGCAGGCCTTCAACAGAGCTGCGACAGCCAACGGAGCTCAGGGCTTCGACTATGGGATCACCAATAACAAAGGTCAGCGTAGGGATGGATTAGCACAAACTCTAACACTCCTGCAAAACATTTTGACTGCTGTTTTTATCATGACTGATATTCACTCAGCTGCCTCAAAGTTAGCTACACCTGCACCGACAGTGCTCCTGCACAAAGTGTGTGAACATAAACTTGAACTCCAAACCACAGTAATAAATTGACTTTGCATAAAGGGAGCATTGACTTTTGCAAAAGCCGAAGGCTTGATGCTGGATCTCATATGGTACAGGTGTACCTAATGAAGTCTCGCCTCACACGTCACTAAACACACGTGATCGTCATGAGAATTGATTTCATGGATTTATCCGCCTTTTCCGTAGTCCTTTTAATAGAGAGCCATGTAAAGAATTTTGAGTTAACACTTTTCCCCCACCCATAATTTTAATTTTGAGCTTTTCACACGCTACATTCACCAATTCATTGCAATCTCATGTTTTTATGCATGATTTGATGCTTTAGTCACTAAGCGATGTCTACTACCTCTACATTCTCATCATCATCATCACGTCTGTGTTTTTCTTCAGTCAGGCAGCTGTAGTTTTGCTTGGCCACTCCACACATATGTCACGCTTAATATGAAGATTGAGCTACCCTCACCCTCTATTGTGGTGTCCCTCCCCCGTCCCAGTCGTCCCCTATAGTTAGCTATAGTTTCTCCACCTCCTCTGTCTCCGTGTTTGCAGGTGACCGACTGAGTGCCATACTGAATTCCATTCAGTCTGGGCCCTTCGTCTCAGCAGCTCCCTCCTCAATGTTTGAGCAAGCCGCACAGCCTCCCTCCTCTTCTTCCTCTTCCTCTTCCTCTTCGTCCTCCTCCTCCTCCTCTTCCTCTTCTTCCCTTGTCCACAGTCCATTTGTGTTTGGACAGTCCCCCTCCCAACTGTCTCAGCCGCAACCACAGCTTCTGAGTAAGTGTGTCCAGTGATTAGTCAGCTCCTGATCAAAGTTGTTCTAGATTTTTTTTTTTTTTTTAATACACTTCCCTCATCGTCCTCATTCGCCCAGAATGTGTTGTAAGGCATCACATGAACTGTGTTGGTCCTTCAGCGAGAATACCTTAAACAAGTTTGCCAGTCTATTATTGAGTTATTGTTGTTTTAAAAATGAATAGGTGACATTGGATTGAAGTTTCCTCAAAAAATGGCTTCTACTCCATTAAAGTGTACCCCTCAAACAGATGCCCCCCTCCCTCAGGAAAAGAAAATACCTTGTGGTACTTTACTAGAACTGACTGCAACAATTGTCCAGGTATGTCTTTGCCCTGATAATTATGGCAAACATACAACTTAAAAATATTTGGCCTCCCACTTTAAAAAAAAAAAAAAAAATAGACCTTTTCACCTTTACTCCTCTTGACAATAGTGCAAGAGGAGGAAAGAGGTAATATGGTAGTCACCTTTTTAAAACAAGAATTAGAATCTCAATTGTCGACTATATAACTTGTTAAAATTAAATTTTCACAAGCATGTGCTGGCTTACGTGATTTATTTTTAGCTTGCGCTGATAATTGATCCTTTTTTTTTTGTTCGCCCTCATTTTGCATCAGTTTTCCTTCTCCTACATTTTCAATCTTTGGGACTTTTCATTAGCCGCCCGGACCAACCACGGGTGTTGACGCCCTTGCATACAAAAGTACTTTTAATTATTTTCTCTAATGACCTCCTTGAGCGGATTTTTTTTCCCCCCAGCTTTTAATCGAATTGCACAACTGTCAGTGTGTAATTGACATTGGACCTAACCCAAGTTAGCAGTTTTCACATTTTTTTTGTGTCATGCTGCTTATTTTCTGCCTTAAAAACAAATTTCTCTATCAGCTTCTCCACACATAATGCATTGCCTGTTTCAATTTGACCATCTTAATTGATCCCATGTCCTTTTTAATGCTTTCTCTCGCTCTCTATCCCTCTCTCATTTTCTGCCTCTGGTGGCGTCCTTGCATTCCATGCCTTGTTTGTTTACCTTGCCACTTGTTTTCCGCTGTAGATGATTCACTACGCAGCCTTGCTTCTCGCGAGCGTGCGCGCAAAAGCGGCGTGACCGCGACCGGGCATGCCACTGCTCTCTCATCTCTTGCTCTGAGGCAAAAGGGTGGGTAGTCAAATCACGCATCCCCTCCCTCAGACCGAACAGACGTTGGGTTGAAAGCGAGTTTTCTGTGCATGTATTTTATAGGCTTGTTATTAACATTCTCTAATCGGCTTTCGCCACCCCGCCCCGAAAAAAATGGCCTTGTCTCAATACATACTCATTTTCTCATTCACCTTTGTTTTAATCTTTCAATTTAAGCATCTTTTTTTGGTCACGTGTCAGAATGTTATGTTGTAGCTGAATGAATTGAATGGGATTTCTCACGTTTGTCATTATGTTTAAAAAAAAAAAAAAGACAAACAAGCTTACAACTAACACTAGCCTATTCTCAACTGCCTGTCATTGCCTGTGTACAAACAGTATGGGCACAAAAGAGGGAGGCTTTCTTTTTTTCCCTCATATTAGAGACTAATTTTGATGTCACTTAATTATCAGATTGCGGGTTGCCAGGTCAGCGTGTAAAAAGCCTACAGTTGTGATAATCTCACGCCTTCACTCAGTTCTGTGTAAAAAGCAAAGGAGGAGCTGACTTCACCAAAAAAATCTCTTTGGCTGTTGACCTCTAGTATTTTCTTACATCTGGAAATGTCATACTTTGACTGACTTGACATACATGGCTTAATATAATATCACACATGACCAGTGGCCATCAAAGTAGTAAATCGGATCGTCACGTAAAGCTTGTAACCTTTGCAGAAAAAAAATCACATCACTTCAAAACGAAAAGCAAGCATCATATAGCCGCTTTAAATGTGGTTTCTCTGAAGTTTTCTGATTTCATCTAACTGAATTATTGACATTTAGGTGAGCGAGGGAACCTGATGCCTGGTGCACGGTCCATGTCCCCGGCCTCCAAACACCGCCAGGAGAACCGTTCGCTCAAGCAAGAAAGTCGAGGGAGCCGCACGCAGGAACACGGACGAGTCAAGACGGGCCAAGATGGGTCGCTCTCAGCCAGCGAAGCCCTCATACTACGCTCCGATACGGCCAAATTGCGCTCTGACTCTCATAGCCGTTCTCATTCGCCAAATCACAACACTCTGCAGGCCCTCAAGTCAGACGTCAGAACCTCGGGACATAGGTCCGAGTCTCCCAACGCCGGCTCCCGCTCTTCCTCGCCAAAACAAAAAGTGTCCTCTTCTGGCAGGTCCAGTCCTTCCAGCACCTCTTCACAGCATTCCTCCTTAACACACCACGACAAGAACACCCCATGCAAAGTGAGCCCGTCATCCAAAGCCCGGCTAGAACCGCCCAGAGAAAGATCCAAGTCCGATTCCTACACTCTGGACCCGGACACGCTTAGGAAGAAGAAGATTCCTCTGACAGAGCCATTAAGAGGCAGATCTACCTCCCCCAAACCAAAACTGTCTCCCAAAGATCCAAACCAAGATGTTGTCGGGAACACAGAGAACCGTGTTCCTTCCCCCCAAGTGACCCAGGAAAACCTGCACAGCGAGGTGGTGGAGGTGTGTTCCTCAAGCACTCTTCTGTCAAACGAGGATGCAAATGATGAAAATGCGGAGGTGCAGGACTTGGAGGAAGCCTCGTGCAAGGTTCACTTTAGCATTGGCAAGGCGCCGGTCAAGGAGGAGCTGGAGAGCCGCTCATCGCCCAAAGTCAGTCGTAAAACCTCAAGTCGGCACACTCGGCCAAAGAAGGACAAATCCGGACCTCTTTTCAAAGGCGAGAGCGTGCAGAGGGTATGCGAGCCTGCCAAACAGGCCATGTCACCATCTGTAGCAGAATGCTCCCGGGCCGTCTTTGCAGCGTTCCTGTGGCACGAAGGGATTGTTCACGATGCCATGGCTTGTTCGTCCTTCCTCAAATTCAACCCGGACTTAACCAAAGAGCACGCACCCATACGCAGCTCCCTCGGACAGGGTGCCGAGGACAAGGAGAGCAAGCTCAAGAACCGCCACTCCCTTGAGATTTCCTCCGCACTTAACATGTTTAACATCGCTCCGCATGGTCCGGACATCTCCAAAATGGGCAGCATCAACAAAAACAAAGTTCTCTCCATGTTAAAGGAACCGCCGTTGCCAGAAAAGTGCGAGGACGGCAAAGGGGACTCTGTTTCCTATGAGATGACGTCCCATCCTTCCGTCAGAGCAAAATCCATCCTGCCTTTGACGCTGCAACACTTGGTCGCATTCTGGGAGGATATCTCCTTAGCCACCATCAAGGCTGCGACTCAGAACATGATCTTCCCCAGTCCGGGATCGAGCGCCATCCTCAAGAAGAAGGAGAACGAAAAGGACAACAAAAAGGCCAAGAAGGAGAAGAAGAAGCGGGAAAAAGCGGAAGTTCGGCCGAGGGGCAATCTATTTGGAGAGATGGCGCAGCTCGCGATGGGCGGACCGGAGAAGGACACCATCTGTGAGCTGTGTGGGGAGTCTCATCCTTACCCCGTTACCTACCATATGAGACAAGCTCACCCAGGTAAAGAGAGAGAACCTGTGACTGTGCACTTGGAATGGAAAGTGGCTAATTCCTAAAATATCTCTCTCGTCCATTCCTCAGGCTGCGGCCGTTACGCTGGAGGCCAAGGCTACAACAGCATCGGTCACTTCTGCGGAGGCTGGGCTGGCAATTGTGGCGATGGAGGGATTGGAGGCAGCACTTGGTATCTGGTGTGTGATCGCTGCAGGGAGAAATACCTGAGAGAGAAGCAGACTGCAGCCAGGGAGAAGGTATCTTCTACTATATATTTGGTGCATCCAGCCAGGCCTTTCCACCAATTTGTACAGTGAATGAATTTCTGCTGGCTATCTTGCACAATTTACTCGAATATCGATTCCTTGTCAGGTAAAGCAGTCCAGGAAGAAGCCACTGCAAGTGAAGACGCCGAGAGCCCTGCCTACCATGGAGGCCCACCAGGTCATCCGGGCAAACGCTTTGTTCCTGCTGTCGCTCAGCAGCGCGGCCGAGCCCAACATGCTGTGCCACCACCCTCCCCGGCCGCTTCATTCCCAGCTGCTCCCCAGCCTCAAGGAGGGTGTGTCGGCCGAACTTCCCAATAAAATGAGCTGCCTCTACCTGCAGACACTCGCCAGGTAGCAAAGCAACAAGCGGGAGTTATTTTAGGTCAATGTGCACGCGTAATCATGACTACACTTTCATCCTCAAGGCAACACACGGAGAATTTTGGTGCTTACCAAGATGACAATCTCTTCCAAGATGAGATGAGGTATTTGCGATCCACGTCGGTTCCCGCTCCCTACATTTCAGTTACCCCCGACGCCTGCCCTAACGTTTTTGAGGAACCGGAGAGTAACATGAAGTCGATGCCCCCCAGGTAAATCCATCCTAATCACAAACACAGGTTCAATTATTTGATTTTTTTTGTTCTGTTATTTTTTGCCCAAAACACTTGAATTCAGGCCATGCTTGTGGACTGTCCACATAATTGGCAGAACCTTTTTCTTTGTGCAACGGGCAATTGCAAATTGTTTTGCATCGTATTGTCCTAGTGCTTGTACTGGCCAAATATATCTAATCTATCATATGCTGTCTTTCAGTCTCGAGACCAGCCCAATCACAGACAGTGACACAGCCAAGCGCACGGTTTTCCAGAGGTCATACTCCGTTGTTGCCTCAGAGTACGACAAGCAGCACTCGCCCTCTCCGGCCAGAGTTAAAGCCGTGCCTCGACGGAGAGTCCACAGTGGTGATGCGGGTAATTACGTTGAACATGAGCATATATTGTACAAGCCTCCTTTCTCATTCCCCCGTTCTTGTCTTCTTCACAGAAGTGGGTTCATCCTTGTTGCGCCACCCGTCTCCCGAACTGTCCAGGTTAATCTCCGCCCACGGCTCCCTCAGCAAAGGGGAGAGGAACTTCCAGTGGCCCGTGCTGGCCTTTGTCATCCAGCATCACGATCTGGAGGGCCTGGAGGTGGCTATGAGGCATGCGCTGAGGAAGTCCGCGTGCCGAGTTTTTGCCATGGAGGTACAGCTTCTTCAATCTCCAGATGTAGCAGCGTTTAGATACCTGTCTAACACACATGCACAACATTTGTTCAAACTTGATGAATTGGCACAATAAATAAATTAGATAGATAGATAGATAGATAGATAGATAGATAGATAGATAGATAGATAGATAGATAGATAGATAGATAGATAGATAGATAGATAGATAGATAGATAGATAGATAGATAGATAGATAGATAGATAGATAGATAGATAGATAGATAGATAGATAGATAGATAGATAAAATAAAAGGTGACTCCACCACAGGTACATTTTTAATCTCCTCCAACTTTGCTCATTTCAGTATGATAATGGAAGCGCTTTGGTGTCTCCTCAGGCATTCAACTGGCTCCTGTGCAACGTGATCCAAACCACTTCCCTGCATGACATCTTGTGGCATTTTGTTGCGTCTCTCACTCCATCTCCCTTTGAACCAGAGGACGAGGAAGATGATGAGAACAAGGGCAACAAAGAAAACATAGAACAGGTGTCAAGTCGTTAAAAGGTTTTGCTCTTGTTTGAGAGATTCTACGTTTCCTTATTGTGGGCCATCATCACACCTCACAGGAACGAGACCTTGGCGTTTGCGAGCATCCTCTGTCAGACATCGTTATTGCAGGGGAGGCGGCCCACCCGCTGCCCCACACCTTCCACCGCCTCCTCCAGACAATTTCCGACCTGATGATGTCACTTCCTAGTGGAAGTTCGCTTCAGCAGATGGCGCTCAGGTATCATACCTCGTTTTTTTTTTTCCTAGTTTGGACCTTTTTGCAGATTAGACACCTATGTCACTTTTGTAGGTGCTGGAGTCTCAAGTTCAAGCAGTCCGACCACCAGTTCCTACACCAGAGCAACGTCTTCCACCACATCAACAACATACTGTCAAAGTCGGATGACGGCGACAGTGAGGAAAGCTTCAACATCAGTGTTCAGTCGGGCTACGAAGCCATTAGCCAGGCAAGAAACCCGGCACTCAGGAACTCCCGCTGAAAGATTTGCTCCATGAGCTGATTCTAATGCATTGTCGCCCGATAGGATCTCTGCCTGGTCACCTGCCTGAAAGACCTAACCAGCGTGGTGGACATCAAAACGTCCAGTCGTCCCGCCATGATTGGCAGCCTGACGGACGGCTCCACTGAGACCTTCTGGGAGTCTGGGGATGAAGACAAAAACAAAACCAAGAGCATCACCATCAGCTGTGTGAAAGGCATCAATGCCTCCAACGTGTCTGTTCACGTCGACAACTCCAGAGACCTTGGGGTAAGAGACAGCATTGTTTTTCAAGGGACCTGGTGACGTTTCCTTTGTAATTATTTTCCCCTAATTTTACAGAACAAAGTGACCTCGGTGACGTTCCTGTGCGGCAAGGCCATAGAAGATCTTTGCAGAATTAAGCAGGTGAGACAAGATTGATCTCTCTCCAGCATAATAGTTCATCATCAGTCTGACTCATAGCGAGCATCCTAAACATAAATCTTTTCCATCTCAGGTCGACCTAGACTCGCGTCACATGGGTTGGGTGACAAGTGAGCTCCCTGGGGGAGATCATCATGTGATTAAAGTGGAGCTTAAAGGGCCGGAGAACACATTGAGGGTGCGCCAGGTGAAGGTGCTTGGCTGGAAGGAGGGCGACAGCATCAAAATCGCTGGGCAGATCTCAGCCAGCATGGCACAGCAGAAGAACTGTGAGGGTGAAACGCTGCGTGTGTTTCGCCTCATCACCTCACAGGTAAACATAAATGCACACCATTAGTACAGGCGCAGAAAAAAAGTCACGGAAAATGGTGGCGCAGATCGATTGACATGTGGTGCTATGAATGATTTTTTTTATCCTCCATCTCTCATGAATGTTTTCCTTGTCTCATGACACCCAGGTGTTTGGGAAACTTATTTGTGGAGATGCAGAGCCAACCCCAGAGCAGGAGGAGAAAAATTTGCTTTCGTCTCCGGAAGGAGAGGAAAAGGTCAGCATTGAGAAGGTCAACCGTATACTGGTCAGCAGTTTGAAGACGCCTCGTGTAATTTATTCAAATTTTGGAATAGGTCCCGTCAGATGCAGACCTCAAAGAGCACATGGTCGGAATCATTTTCAGTAGGAGTAAACTTACCAACCTGCAGAAACAGGTACGGTTCAAGACACAATCAACACGAGATCAAATTCCACATCCAAAAACATTTCGTATTTCTTTTTCTTTGTAAGGTGTGTGCACACATCGTCCAGGCCATTCGCATGGAGGCGACACGCGTGAGAGAGGAGTGGGAGCACGCCATCTCCAGCAAGGAGAATGCCAACTCGCAGCCCAGTGATGATGATGCTTCCTCCGACGCCTACTGCTTTGAGTTGCTGTCCATGGTCCTGGCGCTGAGTGGCTCCAACGTCGGGCGGCAGTACCTCGCGCAGCAGCTCACGCTCATGCAGGACCTTTTCTCGCTGCTGCACACCGCCTCGCCGCGAGTGCAGAGACAGGTGAGCAAGCCTGAACAGCAATGTGTAGAGGAAAAAAAAGTGCCGGGTACAGCGCCACAGTTGATTCCCGCTTTAAGCAAGACAATCCTACGAGGCTTAGTTATGTAGTAGTTTATCGAAACCAACCTGTTGACATCGATTATTCTTCTCGGTATGCTCTCAGTAGCTTAGCAAAGATTCTCTCATCATTTGATATTTTGAAATTTCACCATAGTCAATTAGTGAGAAATTTCTCATCCAAAGATGACTATAAATCCATTTTTTTGTATTTCAGCATTCCCACAGTGACATTCCAGGTCATGTGTATGTGTCTTATCCAGGTGACATCATTGCTTCGACGGGTCCTCCCCGAGGTGACGCCGGTGCGACTCGCCAGCATCATCGGGGTGAAGTCTCTGCCACCGGCGGACATCAGCGACATCATCCACTCCACGGAAAAAGGCGACTGGAACAAGCTGGGCATCTTGGACATGTTCTTGGGGTGCATTGCCAAAGCGCTCACGGTGCAGCTGAAAGCCAAAGGGACCACGATATCTGGCACTGCCGGCATGGCCGCCGGCAAAGGGGTGACCACTGTCACTCTGCCAATGATCTTTAACTCCAGGTGACACACCAACAAGCGTCAAGCAAAGGTGGTCAGAGTAAAAGCATTTCTATAATCTAAGAGTAATTTGTTTGTTTATCGTGATTGTGTTCAGCTACATCCGGAGAGGGGAGAGCCACTGGTGGATGAAAGGCTCCACCCCTCCTCAGATTGCAGAGATCATCATCAAACTGGTCAAAGACATGGCAGGGGTACGCACCTCCCTTTTTTAATTGTGTGCACACAATTTCCACCAATGGATCTCTATAAGGTGACAATGGTTGTTGTTTCTAGGGTCACCTTTCAGACGCGTGGTCACGTGTCACAAAAAATGCAATCGCTGAGACTATCATAGCGCTCACCAAAATGGAGGAAGAGTTTCGCTCACCTGTGCGCTGCATTGCCACCACGAGGGTATGCCGTTAGTAGGCTTTCATTCAAGACCACTTGTTTTTCTTTCTTATTAATGTCTTGTGTTGTTTCTTGATGTTTTCTAGCTGTGGCTGGCACTAGCTTCTCTGTGCGTGCTGGATCAAGACCATGTGGACAGACTTTCTTCTGGTCGATGGATGGGCAAAGATGGACAGCAGAAGCAGATGGTTAGAGTTACACGAAGAAGGAAAAACTGGCTTTAAAATATAGCTGTAAAAAGAGATTTGAGATTTGAATTGATATACTGAGGGTATGGAGCATAGGCTGTAATAGATATTTTATCGCAGACAGAATTTTTTTTATGGGTGTTGGGAGTGGAGGATTAACCAAATAGCTCCTCTAAATTACAAATAATGATACAATGATTCAAATTCCCGCCCAAACATGGGTGTAGAAACTCTCTGTTGCTCTTTATGTTCATTTGTTTGGTAAATTAGAAGCAACACTTCCAACACTAGTAGTTGAGCCATTCTCAATGCAGGATGCAATAAATAACTCTTGACAGGAAGCTTTGTGACAAAATGATACGATAACCCCAGGAAATGAATAAGGAATCACTGAGCAGCCATCTGAAATAACCTTTTTTCCTCTCTCCCCCAGCCGATGTGCGACAACCATGACGACGGCGAAACGGCAGCCATCATCCTGTGCAACATGTGTGGCAACCTGTGCACCGACTGCGACCGCTTCCTCCACCTGCACCGACGCACGCGCTCTCACCAGAGACAGGTCAGCATTGGCTTTTTTGGAAAAATATGTTCTTTTATGACATGAGTTGGTGTTTGTTTTAAAACTACTTTTATGATGGTGTTTGCCAGGTGTTCAAGGAGGAAGAAGAAGCCATCAAGGTTGACCTCCATGAAGGCTGTGGTAGGACCAAGCTCTTCTGGCTTATGGCTCTGGCCGACTCCAAAACAATGAAGGCCATGGTGGAGTTCAGAGAACATACAGGTAATTTGACGCTCTGCACGCAACATAGATACTTAACCCTCTAAACTTCCTGGACATTTGTTTCCAGGTAAGCCTGCATCCAGCAGTTTAGATGCATGCAGGTTCTGCGGAACAAGGAATGGAACCGAGCTGTCGGCGGTTGGAAGTGTCTGCTCTGACCCCGATTGTCAGGTAAACCGTATGAGATGAAAAAAATGTATCTTTAGTAGTGACAGCATAGAGAAGCATCCCTCGGAAATGTGATCACTCCATTTATTTGTTCCACTCCCATCTGATGTTTTTATTTCTGGTCGGACTGCCCTGGTTCCTCCCATTTGTAAACAAATTTGTCACAGGCAAAGCAGTACATAGATGCAGAATCATCAAAATTATAGAACGTACATGTCGTCCAAGTGATAACTTTCACTTTTTTTATGCGGTGGGGATATGTTGTACCTCGTTCCTCGATGAAGCAGAATTTACATTCAAAACCTACTTTTCCATACTTTATTTTTTTTTTCCCCACAGGAATACTCCAAACTGGCGTGCAGCAAGACGCACCCATGCGGGCACCCGTGTGGTGGAGTCAAAAACGAGGAGTCGTGCCTCCCGTGTTTGCATGGCTGCGACAAGAACACGGGCTGCTTGAAGCAAGATGCTGACGACATGTGCATGATCTGCTTCACTGAGGCACTCTCTGCTGCTCCCGCTGTACAGGTATGGAGTATGTCCATCCGCCCCGATGGATTCCATTAAGGAAATCACAGAATTAATGTGTAATAATAATATTGTATTTATTTTATTTCTGATAAGAAAGAGAATATGGGGCTCTTTTGAGACAGCATCTGCTAGACTAAGGCCCATATGAGTGGATTGATTATTTTGACAGACTATAGAATATGGCTATTATTATTTATTTCATATTATTCCAACAAAGTCTTCCAAATAAAGTCATCCATTTTCAAAAAAAAAATTCCTCCAATCGGCATTGAGTAAATAAATCCCGCCAGCTACCGAATGGAAAAATATTATCTATTTAGTTTCGTGGTAGTTTTACAAATAGACCCCTAATAAATAATAATAAAGGTACTGCTGAGTAAAGAAGTGGCCCATATTCTAAAAAAACAAAACAATTTCTAATTAAAAAAGTTATAAAATGCATTTGTACTTACAAAGGCCTCCTCGACAATAAATGTAATTTCTGCAGTTGTGAAAATATATGTAAATAAACTCTTCATAAAAATAATTACAAAATGTATTTCATTAGCCTAATCAGATTGTTGCCCAAGTCATATTTAAAAGTTTTGAGGAAACAGTCAAAGTCTTAAATTACATCAGCAGTTAAGATAACAATTTATACAAACAAAGCCTCCTCTGTAATAAATGCCCTCGCTGCAGTTGTGTTAAAAATAAAGAAAACCATAAATGTAATAAAAAGTAACCTTCTTACAGTTAGGATGCATTTTTTTTTAAGCTGCTGTCCCATGACTTCTTTTTTTCTTTACATTGTCCCCAGCTGGACTGCACTCATGTGTTCCACCTTCAATGCACCCGACGTGTTCTGGAGAACCGCTGGCTTGGGCCTCGCATCACGTTTGGCTTCATGTTGTGTCCAATTTGCAAGGTCGGATCCAAATCCAAATTTTGCGTGAGCCTTTGTTTTCTTCCATTCCCATGCGAAACCACCTTTTCAAATGTTTGGAACTTTAGAACAAGATCAACCACTCAGTGATCAAAGACCTACTGGATCCCATCAAGGAGCTCTATGAGGACGTGAGGCGAAAGGCACTCATGAGACTAGAGTACGAGGGTCTACACAAGAGCGAGGCTATAACCACGCCGGGAGCGCGCTTCCACAACGACCCGGCGGGCTTTGCCATGAACAGATACGCCTATTACGTCTGCTACAAGTGCAAGAAGGTAGCTTTTAAACTAAACCGTGTTTAAATGATAGCAGTATGAGCTAATGTGGGTCATTTCAGGCTTATTTTGGGGGAGAGGCCCGCTGCGACGCCGAGGCGGGGCAAGGCGACGATTATGACCCCAGCGAGCTGATTTGTGGCGCCTGCTCTGATGTCTCCAGAGCTCAGGTGGGTAAATGATACCTGCACCATGCCCCCCACATGAAGTGCAGTCTGTCGTTTTATAAATACTAAGCGACTGGGATAATATACGAAGAAATACATTTTATGTTATGCGCAGAACAAAAATCCCCAGTGCTCTTTATTTCTTCTGGTGAATGAAGTGACTTTTTTTGTATGACAAAGGCAAATTTAAAACAGTAAATTTCAAGTAGAAAGTTGGGCCAGGAGCTTTTGAGAGTGCAGAATATACTTTCCTTTCTCCTTTCTATTCAAAAAGACAGTTAACATTTAATTTATTCACATGTACATACAGAATTGAGCATTGAAATTTCCCAGAAAACTATCCAACAAAACTTTAACTTTGTAAATATTCAACTAAGGAAAGGGTTTTGACCACATTGTCATTTCTAAGATTTAACAGGAAATGAATTGTACAATTGCAGTGATTTTTCCCTAAGACTGAATGGTGCACAACTAGAGGGAGCCCGCATACCACTAGCCTCACCTTGACAATCATTGCAGTCTGTCAACATATCCTCCAATCTTCTGAAAATAACAGTCAGTGTTGCTTTAGCGGAAATACCGAAGTTGCTGAGGTGTCTTCTCCATTCCCTCCTACCAGATGTGCTCCAAGCACGGCACAGACTTCCTTGAGTACAAATGTCGCTACTGCTGCTCTGTGGCCGTGTTTTTCTGCTTCGGCACCACGCACTTCTGCAACGCCTGCCATGACGACTTCCAAAGGATGACTAGTGTCCCCAAAGAGGAGTTGCCGCATTGCCCTGCAGGTAAGCAGGAATTCTTCTAGTGATGTTCACAAAAAAACAGAACCGCGAAAGTCGAGTCACCCAGAACTGAGGACATGCATGCTAAAAAAATAACGGAAACCGAGGACAATCTGTACTGAAAATTTGAGCTTTTAACCCGCTGCTCATTTTTGTCCCAGGGCCCAAAGGCAAGCAGCTGGAGGGAACCGAATGTCCTCTGCATGTGGTCCACCCGCCAACAGGGGAGGAGTTTGCGTTGGGCTGTGGCGTGTGCAGGAACGCGCACACCTTCTAACCAAGAGTTCCGCCATTTGGAACTGGTATTGTCCACTGTGATCTCTGGCCTGCTGGCTAGCTGGCTGGGTGGCGGCTGAAGTGCATTCGGCATGTGAAGCTTGGCCCCTCCCTGCGGGAAACATGTGCAGATTCCCAGGCTAGCCGAGAGCCTACAGGTCTGCTGTTCTACTAACCCCGTCAGTATCCGGGCTCCATTTCGGAACCTGAGCGGAAAAGACAAACAATGACTTAAAATATATATATATACATAACAAAAAATGTGGCGTGTTTGCATGCGGCCGTCGTAGTCCCTCGGCTTCTCTCCGCGTTGCACACTTCTGGTCACCCGGGTGAAAGAAATTCATCTGGGTTATTAAAAAAAAAAAAAAAAAAAAAAAAAGAACAGGCCGTATTTCCAGCTTCCCGATTATTCTACATTCAAAATGTCGTATGTAAAACATTTTTCGTAATCTTGTACAGTATTCAACTATGAAGTGCATACAAAAACGTTGTCGGGTAAGACTGTTATGAGAATATTGTTCAGAAGGAAAATAGTGTACGATTTATCTAATCTTGTATATAATGCTATTATTCAAATTAGCTGTATTCTGAAAATTGCTACTTTTCACTTCACTTTTGTTTAATATAATCTGGGTTATGTTTTGAGCCAGAACTTTTAATGAAGTGCAATACTGGGCGTGCCTCCTGTTTTGCAGCTGTTTAAAAAAACAAAACAAAAAAAAACTATGGAATGTATGTCAATAAAGCCACTGTACATTTTTATACAGTCGATGGCCCTTCTCTTCTAATTGTCACACCAATTCTTCAGTTATTGAGGCTGTGGAGGCTGATTCACATTATTTTCCGTGATAGCAGCGAACAATTGTGTTTGTGAAGGCAGCGAATGTTGCGTTCTCGTAAGAGATCGTTCAAGGTCGTAAGTTTACCAAATGCTCACCTGTATCAAGCTTGTCACGATATTTAATTTTTATTTTTTTTTTATGAAACAGCAGGTGTTTTGCCAGACAATTGACCCATTTGCCTGACCTTTGACAAGGGAAAAGTACTACAAATGTACATCATTTGGTATGACAGCAGTTCCACTACGTCACTCAACTGTCATCGATCTCACTGGGGTTTGTTGTTACCTTCGAGAGCACGTAATTACAACTGATGAAGAAGGTAGCAAAATACATTCATGTCATTTATGGTTGATGGAGTTGATTAGTAATAAACCAGGATGTCTCTTTGTCCAAATTTATTCATTGTCATTTATAAGAAGGCCTTAAATCAGTAGTCTCCGACCACCGGGCCGCGGACCGGTCCGTGGGTCACTTGTTACCGGGCCGATAAGCCACACAGAATTTTTTATTTTTTTTTTAATCGACAATTAATTAATTCAGGTCAAGAGGCACGTCCGGGTCACGTGACATGTTTCCCCAGTCGAGCCCGCAAAGCTAGCAAAAATGACGGAGAACAATCCTGAAGTACCTCCTCGCCCTGCTCCTTTCACCGTGTCCAAGCAGTGTCAGTTTGCGTGTCAGGCCGCAACTGTTTCAACGTTGTCACCTGGTGTGTGACACTCAAAGTAATTCTTCCTTTTTTATGGCCTGCAACCATGCAAGTGTGTGTGCAAGCCTTCCCCCCCCCCCCTTTTTTTGTCACGTTAGTGAGCTCCTCAGCAAGTTTTTGTCAGCTTCTGTGAGGATATCAGCGATACAATTTGAGCGAAAATCTGCTTTTTTTTATGCAGTCGACCATCTCAAAATTTATATTTGCAATGAAAAATGAAAGTGGTACATCGAAATTGAAGCGCGTGTGGTTCATTAGCTAAACAAGTTAGGAAGGAATAGATGGATTTGGATTTCAATTGTGGAGTCGAGGTCAAAGATTTTTGGTAGTGAATGAAAATGTTCCTAACTTTGCTGCTTCAGCCTCTTTCTTTTCTCTTTTTTCCTCTATTCTAAACACGAGCCTAAGATTCAAGAGTTTTTTTTTATTGAGCCATGTTTGAGCGTGCCAAAGAAGGAATTTGACTTCGGTAAATCACAGCCTCTGTTCAACATTTAGGTGACTAACAAGACTCAGGACATGTGAAAAATGGCAAATATTCTCAAACATCCCCTGATCTTAAACAGAATAATTGTCCAGCTGATTAAAGGCACATTAGACGGAATTTCGTTTTTGTTGATTATGGCGGTGCCAATGGACAAAAAGGGTAGCCAATGCTTTTCTATTTCTGAGTGGCTGTGTGAATAGCACCCAGGTGATGAAAATATTTATGTTTAACCACAATTGTAGATTGATGCTAAAAGGAAAAGTTGATTTTTGTTTTTAACCGTATCCCATTTTGCATTCATTGGGTTTTTATCCTCGGTGATCCCTGACAGTCATTTCTAATGAGCCATATGCATTTACACAAGACAAGGCCTCACTTTGGCTTTGATCGGAGGTTTGTTGGCAGCCTGAAGTGACGAAAACTTGTCTCCCCTTTTTATTTTTATTTTTTGACGTCTTCTATTTTGTTGCGAGTGAAAGGCCTCTGAGACGTCACGTCCACCCTCGCCAAATCAAAGGCGTGCAAACGCGTTAGGTTTTTGTGACGTCACGTGGTGGCGGACGTCCTAGTGGCATCAGAACATTTAAGCCATTTGTGACTAGTATAGTCCGTCCATCATTTACTTTGGAATCGAATTGTTGATTGCAAACTATTTGCGTGGAATCGCCTCTCCCGTGAGCGATGAGAACGCCACTGGCCCACCACCTTGTGCGTCTTCTTGCGTTGAGCGCCGCTTGGACTTCGTCAAGTGAGTAATTTGCGATTTTCGAGTTGGATTGGTACGGAAGAGGATTAAGGCTGGCAGGATTTTGACGAGATTTCAAGAGATTAAAAAAAAAAAAAGTTTTCACTTTAAAGTTAAAGTGGTAATTCTCACTTTAAAGTCAGAATTCTCACTTTAAAGTTATAATTTTTACTTTAAAGTCAGAATTGTTATTTTATAACTACAATTTAGAATATAAAGTCGGAATTCAGACTTTAAAATGACAATTCAGACTTCAAAGTGAGGAAATGAAATCAGAATTCTGATAGAGAAAAAAGTCTGAATCATGTTTGAAACTGTCGTAAATCATCTTTTCTAAGGTTCAACGTGGTTGTACCTTTAGGTCCTTTGCATTCAGGAATGATAAATAAACTATAATAGAATAAAAATTAAAATGACCAATGAACTAATTAAAGGTTCTTGAATGATTTTGATCTTTTTTATTGTTTAACGAGCAAATGACGTTACCGGCGAATCCGTTATGACAAATTAAAAGTAAAAACTACGTCACCACACACACCACCACAACTACGTCACGTTTTTTCTTGCTCAGCGGTTGTCGTCAAACGGGCCAAATGACGTCACGTGCGCACGTACACCGTACAGTTTCTTACGGAGAGCAGTACAGAAATTATCCACACGAGGGCGTATTTGCTATTGTCTTTCGTGGGCGAAACATCAATAAATGTGGGGCTCAGTTTCTCACAGCGAGCAGTACATAAATCATCCACACGAGGGCGTATTTGCTATTGTGAAAGACAATAGGGGGCTAAGTGTACAATTTAGTGCCATTTATGGTGAGCTAATAAAACGCAATAACCTTTATAATAAAAGCGCGTGCCATTTGAATCAGACATTAAAAATCAGACAAAACACGGGAAAAAGTCATTGTAAGTGCAAATGGAGAAACATGCACTGGAATAAATGCTGGTTACAAAAAATATCCAATTTAAAAAGAAATACCAATTTACTACTTGGGTCAATTTGAACCAATTTTCTGTCTTTTGAATCAAAACCCGATACAAATGCCAAGACGCTGCTGACAGGACAGTTATGGCAGTAGGTCATACAAGTCTCAAATGTGTCCTCAGCTGATCCGGGCTCAACGTGTGAGGAAGGCTGGGTCCCTTTTGGCTCCAGTTGCTACAAGAAGGTGACGATCACCAACGGTTGGCTGGGGGCTCGATACGACTGCGTCTGGGAGGGCGGCGACCTGGTCTCCATCGCCTCATCGGACGAGGAAGACTTTGTGAAGAAGCAAATGGGCGACAACGTCCGCTTCTGGATCGGACTCTCCAATCTGGTGAGACACAAGCGCAAGCAGTTGATTCTCTACTGGTACGCGATTGACAACCAGGATTGGTCTCTGCAGAACTGTGATGAGGCTTGGTGTCGGTATGACAAGGAGCAACAGAAGCTGACTTGGTCCGATGTCCGCGTGATGGCGAGCTACTCCAACTGGGACTCGCGTCAGGTTGGAAGGTAAAAAGGTCACGTCTTTACGTCCTTTTACTGTCAGGCAAGGTTTTGGAGCCTCTTTCCAAAACGGGAAAGGGCACGTGTGACGAGGAGAAAAAAAGCTTTTGTCATTTTTTTATCAGAAAGCAAGAAAAAAATACTGAGATGGTTTTCACGATTTTTTCCGACAGCTCCAATGTCGAGTCTTGCGCGTACGTCAACCAAGGCGTGCACCCCAAGAATCAGCCAGGAAAGTGGCGACACTGCTCGTGCGGATCATCGTTGCCGTACATGTGCGAGCGCTCGCCGTATGGTAAGCCTGCTCGGGAGTTGTCGTGTCGATAGGAACATTTCAATCGTGTGGTCTTTCTGCAGACTGCCCGGAGGGCTGGCCGTGCTCCTATAAAGACTTCGGTTACGATCGAGTGGAGTGTGAGTGGCTGCCACGCTTGTTTTTAACTCTTGCACTTTCCTGCCGTGCTTTTCAAATCCAAATTTGTTTGTGGCCTCAGCTTCTTCCTGCGACCCCAGCGACATCTTGTACAATGACTCTTGCTATCATTTTTGGGGGCAAAAGGAATTTTGGGCCACTAAGAGTTTCTGCGAGGGACGGAATAGTCACATGGCCAGCGTCCACTCAGTAGAACAAGGCAAATTCTTGGCTGGTGAGCGCCAAGACAAACTGACATTCCCGCGATCATCCCGCAATGCTCACTAGTAACTAGCGTTTGTTTTGCTTTTCTCAAGCTCACATGGGATATGTGTATGGTTGGTTGGGACTCTACATGAAAAACCGTGTGACGACGTATACTGACGGAACATCTACCGTAAGTGAAATGTTATGAGTGACCTAAAAAGTTGAGATACAAAGTGTCATTTAACCAGGAAATTAGAATTGTAATTGACAAGAGCAAAAAAAGGAAAGGAAAAGTCATCATGCGCTCAAGTCACCTCCGTCATGTGTGCAGGCCGACATCCCATGGATTCCCGGGGAAACAACTATAAAGAAGGGCTGCGCCGGTGGTCTGGACTTAGCTGGATCAGTTGAAATGGGAAACATTGTTGCTAACCGTTTTGAATCCATCTGCAAAACAGGTCTGGAAGTCACAACAGCTCCCTTTGCCCTTTCACGCTTTCATACTTGATCCCTCTTGCAGCCAAGGTTCGAGAGGCTGTTACTGCTCTTCCGCCATCAACATTGAGGCCAGGTAGGCGTCACATCTGTGGTCGCGCTCTTGTCGCCAGTTGGTCCTCAAGTGACACGGGTCTCGCTTGCAGATAGGAGCAAAAAGCTGGACGTGTGGGTAGACAACCCCTTCAATGACTTCTCCTACCTGCTCAACCACAAGTCTAGCAAGACCTGGCAGGAGGCGCGAGACGACTGCGTCGGCCGCGGAGGCGACCTACTCAGCATCACCAACTCGTATGAACAGAACTTCGTACAAGGTAAACTGCTCGGAGGACACGATAGTAGCTTGCACAGTTCATGTCGCATGGACTCCAGAAAGAAGAACGTTGCTACACACGCACCTGTTCGATGTTGGAAACTCTTGATCGTTGTTTATCCTTGATCCAAAGGTCATCAGCTGACCGGTGCCGCTCTATGGTTGGGCGTCAATGCCAATATCACTGAAGGCAGCAAGTGGACTGATGGATCCTCATTCACCTACAAAAACCTGAAAGCAGGTTGGCCTATAACCCGGGGAATGTTTGTCGGCGACGAAACGGACATGCGCTTAGCATCTGTCGTTCTCCTTTCAGGTAGTGCCAATGACGCCACTGGAGCACGCTGCCTTTCCTTGCTCACTGCCGACGGCCGCTGGGAATTTGCCGATTGCAAAAAAGAAAGCAGCTACGTCTGCAAGAGAAGAGGAGGTAACGTGACGCTTGGCCGATTGGCACTGATGTTGTCAAACGCTAAGATTTGAAATATATCAGCGTGCTTCTCTTTGTGAGCGTGTCAATTGTCAGTCATGGAGCTAACGCAATTGGCAAAAGAATTAAGACTGCAGCTGGTCTGAATTTCTTGTTTTCCACCCCATTTGTGGCAAAACGTTGATAATCCTGTGGTAAATGGTATTCAGTGATCAGTTGTTCTTTGAGAACAACGTGGCTGCCACAGAAAAAATCATCACTGACAAACAGCTGATTGGAAAATGATTTTATTCCTCCAAGATGTTGAAATGTCTCGTCCAGAAAAGTGTCAAGTTCCTCCCATGTCCTCCAGACTCTGTGCGTTTTAAATTGAGTCTCTACCCTAAACGATTACACAAACCAAACTACTCATTGTTAAAACACTGATCCCAGACAGTTGGTATAATTTCTATCCCCCGAAATGGTCAGAAACAAGACTGCTTGATGATTAAATTGGATCGGAGCCGGCTGACCCATTTCTCTTCTCTGTACTCGTACATCAGTGTTTCTTGAGGGCCAAAAGTACTCACTTCCCGAGGTCCACACTCAACAGAGATGAGCTTGAAAAAGTGGAGCATGCAATATTTGTGAAATAAAAATATTAATACAATCCCCCCCAAATGTTTCCTCAGGCGAGAAGAAGTCATGTGATATGGCCGATGGCTGGCTCCCTTTGGGCTTCAGTTGCTACAAGAAGATGGTGACCCCCAACGGTTGGCTGGGGGCCCGGCACGACTGCATTTGGGAGGGCGGCGACCTGGTCTCCATCGCCTCACCGGACGAGGAAGCCTTTGTGAAGGAGCAAATGGGCGACGACGACCCCTTCTGGATCGGACTCTCCAATATGGTGAGACGGAAGCGCAAGCAGTTGATTCTCTACTGGTACGCGACTGACAACCGGGGATCGGTCTGTGCAGAAATGTGACGAGGCTTGGTGTCGGTATGACAAGGAGCAAAAGAAGCTGACTTGGTCCGATGTCCGCGTGATGGCGAGCTACTCCAACTGGGACTCGAGTCAGGTTGGAAGGTAAAAAGGTCACCTCTTTTAGTGTCAGGCAAGGTTTTGGAGCCCCTTTCCAAAATGGGAAAGGGCACGTGTGACGAGGGGGGGAAAAAAGGCTTTTGTCCATTTTTCAAAAGAAAACAAGAAAAAAAATACTGAGACGCTTTTCACGACTTGTCCCGACAGCTCGGACGAAGAGTCCTGCGCGTACGTCAACCAAGGCGCGCACCGCGACAATCAGCCAGGAAAGTGGCGACACGGCTCGTGCGGATCCTCGTTGGCCTTCATGTGCGAGCGCCCGTTGAACGGTAAGCCTGCTCGGGAGTTGTCGTGTCGAAAGGAACATTTCAATCGTGCGGTCTTTCTGCAGACTGCCCAGAGGGCTGGCCGTGCGCCTATAAAGACTTCAGTTACAATCGAGTGGAGAGTGAGTGGCTGCCACGCTTGTTTTAACTCTTGCACTGTCCCGCCGTGCTTTTCAAATCCAAATTTGTTTGTGGCTTCAGCTTCTTACTGCGACCCCAGCGACTTCCTGTTCGACGACTCTTGCTATCATTTCGAGGGGATGAAGAAGGTGCAGTGGGCCGCCGAGAAGTTTTGCAGAGAACGCAAAGGTCACCTGACCAGCATCCTCTCAGAGGACGAAGGCAATTTCTTGGCAGGTGAGCGCTAAGACCGACTGTCAAACAACCAACAAGTGGATGCTCTTTTCGTGCTGAAGCGCTTGTTCCGCTTTCCTCAAGCTCACATGCGAGACGCAGGAGGATTTCAGCCTTTTGTGGGACTGAGGAAGAAGAAAAACAACTTTGAGTGGTTTGACGGAAAACCAACAGTAAGTAAAAAAGACGTTTGCCTTTACCCGAAGGCCAAAGATTGGAATTGTAGTCATATAGCAAGAATAGAAAAATGCTTTTTAAGTATGGTATATAAGCTGGAACATTTGAGGAACAAAGTTTTCGTTTGTCCTTTAGAATGGTTTTAAAATTAACAAGACAACTTAAATGAGATAAAAAAAAAAAGGAACCCCTCTTGTAGGATAAAAGTGCAGAATTTGACGGAATTCCAGCGAATAAAACGGGATGACAAGATGAAACTGGTCCCAGTATGCAGAAAAAAAAAAAGGACTCCGTCTTGTAAGATAAAGTGGAGAATTTGACGGAATTCCGGAGAATAAAACTGGATGACATGATGAAACTGGTCCCAGTTTGCAAAGTTTTCACTGAAACGCTAGAAGTTGTGATTTCCCCAGAAGAAAGTTGAAACGCTACAACACAGAATGGAAACACAAAGGACTCATTCAACCAAGCGCAACACAAAACACACTCAAGTGGTATCCCCCGTGTCGCCTGCAGGACAACGTCACGCAGTTGATGGGAAACAATTCTCCAGTATCCCAAGAGTGCTTTGCTCTGTCAGCTTCTGGACAAGTTGATGAGTGGTCCTGCACTAAAGAGCAGCCATCTATCTGCAAAACAGGTTCGCAAGTCACCACAGCTCACTTTGCCCTTTAACCTCTCGCTGCTCTTATATTTGATCCCCCTTGCGTTCTTGCAGCCAAGGTTCGAGAGGCTCTCCCTGATGTGCCATCAACACGGGGACCAGGTGGGCGTCCCACCCCGCAGCCGACACGTAGTCGGTCGGTCAGTCGTGCCCTCAAGTGACATGGGTCTCGCCTGCAGGCTGGAGCGAAAAGTGCGGCTGGTGGATGGACAACCCGTCCACCGACTTCTGCTACCTGCTCAATTACAAGTCCCGCAAGACCTGGCAGGAGGCGCGAGACGACTGCCTCGGTCTCGGAGGCGACCTGCTCAGCATCACCAACTCGTACGAGCAGAACTTCATACAAGGTAAGCTGCCGGGAGGACACGATGGAGGCTCGCAGAGTTTATGCCGCAAGGACTCCAGAAGAAACAACGCAGCTACACCGTTGCTTAACTTTGATCCAAAGGTCTGTACGCAATTCCACTGACCAGTCCCTCTTTGTGGTTGGGCGCCCATGGCAACCTCACTGACGGCATCGAGTGGATTGACGGATCGATGTCCACTTACAAAAACCTGAAAACAGGTCTGCCTATAACCCCGCGAATATTTGTCGGCGACAAAATGGACGAGTGCTTATCATCTGTCGTCGTCTTCTAGGCATCGCTGGAGAAGGCCCCGGCGGAAGCTGCCTTTCCTTGCTCACTGCCGACGGCCGCTGGGAATTTGCCGATTGCAAAAAAGAAAGCAGCTACATCTGCAAGAGAAGAGGAAAAGGCATGATTTGATATAGTTGTCATCAGATGTCAAGTATTAAGGAAGGCTTCTTCTGAAGTCCCACAATAGTAGTAATGAAAGGCATTACGTGTGGATAATTCTGTATTTCTGCAATTCTAAGTAACTGCATAGTCATGGTGTCCTCAGCCAATCCTAAATCAGCATGTGAGAAGGGGTGGAGTCTTCACCAGTCCAGTTGCTACAAGAAGATGGCGACCCCCAACGGTTGGCTGGGGGCCCGGTATGACTGCATCTGGGAGGGCGGCGACCTGGTCTCCATCACCTCAACGGACGAAGAGGCCTTTGTGGAGAAGCAAATGGGCCAGAACCCCTTCTGGATCGGGCTCTCCAATCTGGTGAGACGGAAGCGCAAGCAGTTGATTCTCTACTGGTATGCGACTGACAACCGGGGATCGGTCTGTGCAGAATTGTGACGAGGCTTGGTGTCGGTATGACAAGGAGCAAAAGAAGCTGACTTGGTCCGATGTCCGCGTGATGGCGAGCTACTCCAACTGGGACTCGAGTCAGGTTGGAAGGTAAAAAGGTCACCTCTTTTAGTGTCAGGCAAGGTTTTGGAGCCCCTTTCCAAAATGGGAAAGGGCACGTGTGACGAGGGGGGGGAAAAAAGGCTTTTGTCCATTTTTCAAAAGAAAACAAGAAAGAAAATACTGAGACGCTTTTCACGACTTGTCCCGACAGCTCAGACGAAGAGTCCTGCGCGTACGTCAACCAAGGCGCGCACCGCGACAATCAGCCAGGAAAGTGGCGACACGGCTCGTGCGGATCCTCGTTGGCCTTCATGTGCGAGCGCCCGCTGAACGGTAAGCCTGCTCGGGAGTTGTCATGTTGATGTCGAAAGGGACATTTCAACGGTGTGGTCTATCTGCAGACTGCCCGGATGGTCAGTCGTGTTCCTCCAAAGACTTTGGTTACGATCGAGTGGAGAGTGAGTCGCTGTCACCCTTTTTTTTACTCCTGCATCGTCCCGCCGTGTTTTTCCAATCCAAGTTTGTTTGTTTGGCTTCAGCTTCCTCCTGCGACCCCAGTGACTTCCTGTTCGACGACTCTTGCTATCATTTTGAGTGGAGACGTAAAGATTGGCAGTTTGCTGAGGAGTTTTGCGTGTCACAGAATGGTCACTTGGTCAGCATATACTCAAAGGACGAATTCAAATTCTTGGCTGGTGAGCGCCAAGACAAACTGATGATCCCGCGATCGTCCCGCAATGCTTCCCAGCGTCTTTGCAACTAGCGCTTGTTCTGCTTTCCTCAAGCTCACGTGCAAGATGATAGAAGATATTGGGCTTACATAGGACTCAAGAGGATCAAAGACAAAACGTTTTCCTGGAGCAGCACGCCTGCAGTAAGTGAAACGTCAACACAGCAATCTAAAATGTTGGCATGTATCCAGAATGACATAGGAGAAGACCAAAGTTGGGTTGGTCACAATGTTGCAAGAGCAGAAAAAATATTTGTAAAGTTTCAAAGGGGCTGGGCCACAAACACAAATTAACTTAATAAATTATTTTAAGAAAAATAGACAAGCTTGAATGAAATACAGTCATAACAAGTTTGACTGGTCATGTAAAAGTACAGAATTTTACAGATGGACAGTCTGAGAATAAAATGGGAACACTGAAATTTAACTGGAAGAGTAGATGTTATAAATGAAGTAATGAGAAAAAAGAATTCTGAATGTTTAATCCACCCTGTCGTCCGCAGGTCACGGAGGAGGGGGGAGAGTCCACAGGACTCGGTGACTGCATTGTTCTGTCAGCTTCGGGAAAATTTCATGAGTGGCCCTGCACTAAAAAGCAACCATTCGTCTGCAAAAAAGGTCCAAAAGTCACTACAGCTCACTTTGCCCTTTAACCTCTAGCTGCTCTCTCATATTTGATCCCCGTTGCGTTCTTGCAGCCAAGGTTCGAGAGGCTCTCTCTGATCTGCCATCATGGGGACCAGGTGAGCGTCCCACCATGCAGCCGACATGTGGTCGGTCGGTCGGTCGGTCGCCACTTGCCCTCAAGTGACACGGGTCTCGCTTTCAGACTGGAACGGAAAGTGCGGCTCGTGGGTGGAGAACCGCTACGACAACTTCTGTTACCTGATCAACAGCAAGTCCCGCAAGACCTGGCAGGAGGCGCAAGACGACTGCCTCCGTCTCGGAGGCAACCTGCTCAGCATCACCAACTACGCGGAGCAGACCTTCATAGAAGGTAGGCTTATGGGCTCGATCGGGACTGTTGGTTGAGAACCTTGCGATATTTGTAGAGGCTAGCGTGTAGGCCAAAGAAAGCGACAGTTGTATAGCTCAAGACAAAGAAAACTGACGTCACCTGCAGTTGGTTACCACACGGCAAGTGGTTGTCTTGACATTTTTTGCATCTGACGGGAAAAGGACAGCTATAGGGATTGACAGATCTTGGTTTTCTTTTAAAAGGCTTTAACCTTAGCATTGCGTGTCTAGAATGCTCTCATTATCGTAGTATTATCATCGAGCTTTCTGCTGATCTTAGCGCTGTGCCCTCTGTTGTCACTTCTTATGAATCCATCGTGGGTAGTTGTATCAGCTAATTGCGCGTTTTATTCCTGGGGAACAAGAATGTGTGAAATGCATTTGTTAGCTTCTTGCTAATGCTAGCATTAGCTTACGGCTTAACTTGACTGTGTTCATGAATATTGTGAGGGGATTTATTCTGTTATGTATGGTGTGAAGGACAAGTCTTCTGCTGTTGACATCCTTAAATTAAGCGAAAGGTTTGCGGCGCAAGGAAACGCTACCGCCGCTAAAAACTACAACTATGTCCTGCCTGGAGGGGGCGGGGTGTGAAGTATCTCATTTGCATTTAAGAGACCGCACCCAAACGACTTGCTCGGAGCCACTACTCAGAACAGGGGTAAAGGAGGAGCTTGTGACGCTACGACGACGAAAAATTCAGACAAAAGATACGCTGTTCCACTCACCACTAATAAACTGTCAAACGGATTTAAAACCATGATACGTATGAGCTTAAAGACATTCACTGGTGTCATCTTATTCATGTTTGATCCAAAGGTCTGTCCGCCGGTTATCGAAACATTACTTCTTGGTGGTTGGCCGCCAAAACCACAATCACTCAAGAGGGCTGCAAGTGGGCTGACGGGTCTCCCTTTCGTTACACCCACTGGACCACAGGTCGGTCCAAACGCCGTCCAATATTTGTTGCCGACATGAAGCAATGGAGAGGAGCGCTTAGCATCTGCCGTCTCCTTACAGAGAGCCCTAGTACACCCTCTGGGGAAAACTGCCTTTACTTTCCCACTAAACATAAACTGGGAAAATGGAAATTTGACAACTGCCAGAAGACGAGCAGCTACATATGCAAGAAAAGCGCAAGAGGTAAGATGTGACTCCTGGTCACTATTGGTTTTGATGCCCATCTTTGGCTTTTGCCTTGCAGGACAGAAACCGGAACCTTCACACCATGACGGTAAGTCAGTCTCCCCGAATCCTGAATGTTGACGTCAAAAAGATGGGAGATGGAAAAAGGAGACAATGTTGTTGCGTTGGCAGGTTTTCGGGAGATCCTTGTGTGCGACCAGCAGAAGCACGTCGAGCTCTTTTGCCAGACTGAGGGTCAAAGCGTCATCCGTATCCAGTCGGCCTTCTACGGACGGAGGAGTGGCAGCGTTTGTCCAACTGGGAGCGGAATAAAGGGTAAGAGGACATAAGCGACGTCATCGCCGCGTTGCATTTTGCTCCGACTATACGATCGTTGCAGCCAAATAAGCTTCCGCTCGGCCTTGTGACTTCCAGAGACTTGCGTGGTCCAAGGAGCCCTCCCTCACTACAGGCGAAAATGTGACAACCGTCAATATTGTCTTGCTGACCCTTTCGAGGGCGTCCAGGAGACCTGTCCTGCAGTCTCCAAATACCTGCACATGGTCTACAGCTGTGAACGGAAAGGTGGGCTTCACGTCTCCGTTGTCTAATGTGGTATCTCCCAACCAGAGTTGGGGTATGACGACACCATTGAATGGTCTGTTCTGCTACGGATGTTGATGCGACGACTAGGTTCAGGGGTCCACTTGCCATTAAAGCTTGGCAACCATTGGCCTAGTGAATCAACGACGCCTAGCAATGCCCAGAACAATACAATACAAGGATTCAGTTATCAGGGATGCTTTTCAGCAACATGATTCTGGGTTGTCCTCAGTGTGTCTTGACAGTTTGGTCGAGGCGGACAAGAGCATTGCCGACTCAGCGTTTGAAGCGTCGTCCTCTATGACCGACGCCAGCCCCGAGAAAGCTCGCTGGAGTAGTTATTCCTGCTGGAGACCGTCACAAGATGGTACGTAGACAACTTCGGCGCTGGCAGTTTGATGTCCTGAGCGAACTCTTGTCCTGCAGCCTCCACCAGCTGGATCCAGGTGAACCTCGGTCATGTGAGAAAGGTGACTGGGATCGTCACCCAGGGCTGTCCTCACGCTAACCATAGGTCCTGCGTCGACTTTGAGATAAAGACGAGTGTTGATGGCAAAAGCTGGACTGAACACCCGGACGGAAAGGTGAGCGGCCAGCCAGTCAACCTGACGCCAACTGGGATGTCCAAACTTGCCATTACTATTTCTAGTTTACCGGAGGGGCGGAGCACCAGTTTGGCTCGCCGTTGTCCGCTCAGTACGTCCGCATCCTGCCGCTGGAGGACAGCGTTGACTTTGGCCTCAGTTTTGACCTCTTGGGATGCGCACGTGACGGTGAGCGAGTCTCTCCCACCGCTGCCGGGAAAAATATACAACCCATCTTTTGACGTCACCTTTTGTCTGACAGATGCGATGACCTGTGACAGCACGTTCAACAGCCTCCACTTGACCAAGGCAATGACGTGAGTCGCGCTCGCCACGGCGTTTCCACGGCGGCGAGCGCCTGTCGTTAATTTGCTCGTCCTTCCATGCCTTCTGCAGGTTCCACTGCCCACCCAAGTGCGCCGACTCCCAACACAATGTCACAGGGACCTTGGTCTACAATGAGGTACGTGACGCTCGGACAAATTAGTTTGTCATTTACACACACCAATCAGGATTTTAGACGGGCAGAACGGCACCATGTCAAAATTGTGCCCTGACATGCAAGGGGGAGAGCAGGGGGTCAAATCCTCCCTAACCGTGACCCGCCAGTTGACTTGATGTGAGTGCAGGACTCAAGCGTCTGCGTGGCCGCTATTCACGCCGGCGTCATTCGTAACGACATCGGAGGAGACTGTATTGTGATGACAGACGTGGCAAAGAACGGCTTTGCTGGCTCCACCCAGAACGGGATCACCTCCCTCAAGTGAGTGTCCAACGTTTATGGCAAAGTACCAATAAGAGGCCCAGCTCATTGTCACGTTTACGACCTGCAGGAGTGCTGAGTCGACGGATCAAGCCTTCACATTTGCAGACGGAGGTGAGTTCACGGAGCATTTTTCCAAACCACTACTAACCTCGCACGCGATGTCACCTGCAGAGCCAAGATGCTTGGAAGAGTCCTGGGAGGAGTTTGCGGGCTTCTGCTACAAAGCTTTTGAGGACAAGAAGCATTGGGCTGATGCTCAAGCTGTCTGCAGGAAATTGGGTGCCAATCTGGTGTCCATCCTTTCGGAGATGGAGCAGAAGTGGGTCAAAAAGGCCTCCGACATCGGTGCGCAAACAGTCTTTGTAGAACTAGACGGAATACCTGAACGCTGGGTGAGAGATCTGCTCGCCTTTGTCCTCTGCAGACACCAGCGACATGTGGACCGGACTGAATGACCTGAGTGTACTCGGCATGTTTGAGTGGTCGGACCACCACGAGGTGACCTTCACCGACTGGGCCCCAGAAGAACCCAAAAACTTGGAGAAGGACTGCGTGGCGATGTCGCAAAAGGTACGTGGCCAATTGAGCACTTGCAAGAACATCTGCACGATCCACTAAAATCCATCTTGCTCATCTTTCAGACTGGAAGATGGAAGCAGATGAGCTGCGAGCTACCCAACAGCTTCATGTGTAAGATGCCCAAAGCGCATTATGCATTCACCTCAGCGAAGGCAGAGGAGAGCCATTCTGGTGACAGCCTACTCTGGCACAGAAGCAAGCTCGCCAAGTCAGCGAATGTAGTGAGTTGATTTTTTTTTTCTCTCTCTGCATAAATAGTGATGAGCATTTTTTTGGTGATCCTCCCACATTTTTGGACAGGTTGAAAGGACAGATTTCCACACCATTTTATTTCAGTGTCAGAACTTAGCATTCGCAGGGGATTTCTACTCAAGATGTTTTGCCCAGTTATGTTTTGATTACGTGCAGGTTACTGCATCACCTGTCGAGCTGAAGGGAGGTCTCCGTGTGAACGACGTCATCACCATCACAGGACAAGCAAATAAACTGGCAGATTGGTACGAGGACCCCCCGCCATCACGCACTTCCACACGGGCACAAGATAAATACCGCGAACACAGTTGTACATCTGTGTTGCAGGTTTAAAATCAACCTGTTTGTGCCTGACGACGAAACCGACAACATGGTCGCGCTGCTCCTCAAGTTAAACTTTGTGACCAAGAAGATTTGGCTGTACTCCAAAGTGAGCACAACTTGGAACAAAAGAGAGGAGCATCCCACACAAAGCTCTGGACCCGGACAAGAAGTCAAGGTGACGTGAATTTCTGCACACACTCGCACTTCCGCCTTAGTTTCGGGGTTTCACAACTTTTGTGTGGAATTTTCCTTACCTTTGATTGGTGCCAGTTAATTAATTGTTGCTCCATTGTTTGTTCATATGTGCACGGCCTATTCATACAACTGTGGCTGTCAAAACCTATTCCATCTGGTAGAAGCTCCCTAAACATACTTCAATCTTAATAAACAATTGAGTGTTTCCTATGGGAAGCGACCATTTACTGGTTGAAGAGCACCAAGCCGCTAATGAAGGTGGAGTGATTTTCTTCCCCAAACTACAAAAAGGATGGAATGGAAATGTCACAGTCAAAAGGAATCCACAATAGCATGAATTTTCTTCCAATCGCTAGCAAAACTAAGACTTGCCCACAAGTCCCAAAAATGTCACATCTCCCGTCTTTGCTCGCCGCCATGCCGTTTAAGCTCATCACATGCATGGTGTCCTGTTGTCGCTCAGGTTGTTATCAAGTGCGCCGACGATCATTTCCTGATCACAATCAACGACCTCGACGAGGTGATTTACAAATACCAAGAGACCAATCTACAAAGCATCACGCAGATGATGGTGTGGGGTCACGTGTTCATCAAGGACATCAAGCGAAGCTCCGCTTAGACCAGCCTGCGGTAAAATTTGAGGACGGACGTCGTCAAATTGTTTTTGGCACAGCCTTTCCCACCAGTCATAGATGGTTTGTGGGATAATTGTACAAAAGGAACCACTTTATAGTTTAATCTTAGTCTAATTGGCTATTAGAAAAAGCCAGACTTGCATGCTTGATTTTTTTTTTCCACCAGCCATAGATGGTTTGTGGGATAATTGTACAAAAGTAACCACTTTATAGTTTAATCTAGAAAAAGCCAGACTTGCATGCTTGATTTTTTTTTTTTTGATGACATGAATATTTGAAATATGTTGAATGGAATGGGGTGAATCGGATGAATAATGTGGTAGGACGTCAAAAAAATGAGAGGGATAAAACAGGCGGAATAATACAGTTAATGGTGTATGTTTATGCATTGTGTATATATTTTTTCTTTCTTGATGACAAAAGCCAGTGTAGTGATTTTCTCTTGTCAACATATTCAATAAAAGTGCATGCAAAAAAGACAATTCAATGCCTGCATGAGCCATGTCCTTTCATGTCCTTGCTACTTCGCGTTTCGTTTATCGCAGCTTCAGGAAACGTGTACCTTTAGTATTGCTCCAAATGTTTGTTTACATTCCTTTAGAAGTACATTGTCGCGTGTTAGCACGATCGCGAACTAGCATCTTTCCGCTCACTCGTTCTTTTTAGTGACCGTACTTCGCGGATTTCACTTTTCGCGGGGGTTTTTTGGAACCAATTACCCGCGATAAACGAGGGATTACTGTATTTTAAAAAGTAGCTATCAGTGACGCAATTTCCGGTTCACAACCGAGTGAGTGACTGTGGCCTTGCCTTCCTTCCCCATTCAACAACGGATCAGTGCGTGGGAAGGGGGGTGCGCGGACGATTCGGTGAATTGAGTGAACTGATTCCAAAGATTCAGTTTACTTCGAAGAACTAAAATGCACATTAATAACCGTATGTTGAATCGTACGCCATTTTGCCTCCATCCCAGAATGCAGTGCGGCTTTGACAACAACACTTCGCCATTTCAGGCTCAGGGGGGTTGAGCTCGAACTGTGAGCGAGGGAATTAGGTCAACCCAAGCCAAGGCGCCACTTTGGCACTTTCTTATTCCTAAACACCGTCTAGCTGTGTTTTCACAGCTTGGGAAAGAACCTGCGAACGAACTCCGATGGTTGTTATTTTCCTGGTCCGAATGATCTTTTTCAGCGTGGGCCCGGGCTGAGCTGTCAACTCGGTTGTCGGATTTTCCTGCTAGCAAGCTAGCTAAGTGTAAACAAGGTGGGTACGTGTCGCGGGAACTCGACTCCAAAAAATGTTTACCTTTGAATAATCAACACTTAGGTAAATGAGTGGCTTTTAGTGTGCTTAACGTTGCCCTAGGGCAGTTTCTCACGAAGAAGCAAAAAATCTAATGTCTCGTTTACCACCGTATTGGCATTACGCTTACAAACTTAGCGTAAGATCACGTAACCTTCGATCAGTTTTGTCTTAACCACAATCTTGTTCGTTTTAAAGTTGCATATTTAGAGCTGACATGTTGTATAGGGGCTGCTTGAAATTTGAAGTATGAATTTACCTTCTTAGTCAAACTCGGCAGCGGTTAAAACGGCTCCGATTGGCCTCCCGTGTATTGTAGTGATGGAAAGTGAAGCTTCAAATTTGCTTCATGAACTAGCGGTATTTTTTCACTCCTATAACACTTGCTGTTAAACATTGGGCTAAAAGTATACTGACTTGCCATTTCTTAAATTATTTTAGTTCAAGGAACAATACCATCTAGAGGAGTCAAAAAATACAACTGGTTCATGAAGCAAATTTGAAGCTTTATTTTCCCATCACTAATTTACTGTAATGATACAGAAACAGAAGAGCGCTTTATTGTTCCCTTGCATTGGTGTTTGTTAGCATGCCTTATTTTGACTCATTTGTACCCTGAAACTTTCACATTTTAGGATGAAAAGGATAAAAGGCACCAAGGAGGAAGGCTCCCCCAGTAAGAGTCCACCTGAGCCTCGCAAGAAAGTTCGGAAACAGTCAAGCCCGCCGTCTGAGGCAGGCAGCTCGCTGGATGCAAACTGGGCTTGTCTGCCCCAGGAGCTTTTGCTGCACATCTTCCAGTACCTTCCTCTGCTGGACCGGGCCTTCGCCTCACAGGTGTGCCGTGGGTGGAACCAGGCCTTCCACATGCCCGAGCTGTGGCGCTGCTTCGAGTTTGAGCTCAACCAGCCAGCCAGCTCCTACCTGAAAGCCACACATCCGGACTTGATCAAGCAGATCATCAAGAGACACTCCAACCACTTGCAATATGTCAGCTTCAAGGTGTGAGCGGAGGGTTAAAATATTTACAAACCCGACAGGGAAACAACAGATTGGGTTTTAACCTCTTTTTTTCGATATTGTGTTTGCCAGGTGGATAGCAGCACTGAGTCTGCAGAGGCTGCTTGTGACATTCTTTCACAGTTGGTGAACTGCTCACTCAAGACCTTAGGGCTCATTTCAACAGCCAGGCCCAGTTTCATGGAGGTCCCAAAGGTATAATTTACACGATCATAAGATTTAAGTTTTGTGCAAATTTTTCGTATCAAATGTTTCAGATCAAAAAAATGTGACCTGCCACGTATGTTTGGATGGCAGGGTTAAATATTTTTCAATATTAAATATCATAATAGTTTTGTTTGAGGTACCTTTGGGAGTCTGGAATACATTTATAAAAATAAAGCTATATTTTTATCACCCATTTAGTCTCACTTCATCTCAGCGCTGACGGTGGTGTTTGTCAACTCCAAATCGCTTTCGTCGCTGAAGATCGACGACACACCAGTGGATGACCCCTCGCTGAAGGTGCTGGTGGCCAACAACAGCGACACACTCAAGTTGCTCAAGATGAGCAGCTGTCCTCACGTCTCGCCGGCAGGTACGTGACCAAAACCCAACTGTGTTTACTTCAATCAGTTCTACCTTCGCTAAGAAAGTTGAACCCGCAGCAGAAGTAAATTTGCATCGCCGAAGTTCTAAAGTGTAGTGACGGGATTTATTTTTCTGTCCTTTTGCCAAATGCATGAAATAGATCATTAGGTGCATGGACGCATCATGGACTGAAACAATTGGTTCTAGTACGAGTTGTCACAATTTGAACTACCTGTAGACCGATACAAGTTAGAAGATTTTTAACATCCTCAAAAGCAAAGTTATTGATAAATGCGTGTTGTTTTTCAGGGATCCTGTGCGTGGCGGACCAGTGCCACGGTTTGCGGGAGCTGGCGTTGAACTACCACCTCCTGAGCGACGAACTCCTGCTGGCCCTGTCCTCAGAGAAGCATGTGCATCTGGAGCATCTGCGCATCGATGTGGTGAGCGAGAACCCGGGCCAGCACTTCCACAGCATCAAGAAAAGCAGCTGGGATGCCATGGTGCGCCACTCGCCCAAGTTCAACCTGGTCATGTACTTCTTCCTGTACGAGGATGAGTTCGGGCCCTTCTTCAATGACGAGATTCCCGTCACGCACCTTTACTTCGGCCGCTCTGTCAGCAAAGAGGTGTTGGGCCGCGTGGGCCTGCACTGCCCACGCCTGGTGGAGCTGGTAGTGTGCGCCAACGGCCTGCGCCCGCTTGATGAAGAACTGATCCGCATCGCCAAGCGCTGCACGCAGCTATCCGCCATCGGTCTAGGAGAGTGTGAGGTGACCTGCAGCGCCTTCGTGGAGTTTGTCAAAATGTGCGGTCGCCGCCTGTCGCAGCTCTCCATCATGGAGGAGGTGCTCATCCCCGACCACAAGTACTCCCTGGATGAGATCCACTGGGAGGTCTCCAAGCACCTGGGCCGGGTTTGGTTTCCGGACATGATGCCCACCTGGTAGGAGGATAACGACGACGACTACTACGGTGGACCCGGAAGTCTCAAAGGGCACAACAAAATGTTCGCCCGCCATCAGGACAAAGCTGTCTAACACCACGTCCAACCACAGAGCTCATCGGGATTCTTTGTCACCACGCGGCGAAAGGAAAATTTCCCAGGAGCGGATCGCCGCACAATTATGCTCGCACTACAATGGCCAACAGTAAGGAACGAGGAGGGGCTTTCGAATGAGTATGTCGAAGATGGCCGCTGCAAATGGAATCAAAATGGCCACGACTGGGAGTGAAATGTGTATATATGTACGTATTGTTCACGTGAAGTTGTTCAGTGTCCATTGAACGTGGACGTTTTCATTTCCTTGTTTGTTTACGTGATTGTTTTTTTTTTTTTTGGGCTTTTGTTTGTACAATTGGATTTTCTCCTAAGCACCTTACGTCAAATACCAAATGATCTTAGTCGGTGGAGCGGTGGTGGATACATGTATAGAAAAATGACATAGTTGAGATCGTTTCTAACCCTCCAGTAGTCGACTGGTTGGCTTTTACTTGCCCTAACTTGGCCGCGCTATTACGTGGTTGCTCAGGTGCATTTCGTAACAAATCCTCGTTAGTTTCTTTCAACTGTACATTCTGCTTTCCTGCCTTTTATGGCCCCTTCCCCAAATGTGGGGTAGCAAGTTCAGATGAGTGGAAACTTTTTTTTTTTCCTTTAAGAAGGAAGTCAAAAGCATTTGTATATAAAACGCTGTGTGTTTGATTGCAATGGCATAGAAATGTTTGTATTTCTTTTATTTCACCCTGTGAGGGTTTTCTTTCCATTGAGGTGGCATAACATAAAGCTTTTGTCATTAATAACTGTTAGTAATGGAGAAACCTTCAGGACAACTAATTGCAAAGTATGGAAGATAAAAACCTATAATTGGACAGCAGCTCTAATTTGCGCTTAAATAGTTTACATTATTTTTTTCTGTTGGCTGTTATTTGCTAAAATGTCAGAAAAAAATCTATGCTGACAAGTTGACCCAGTAATTTTGAGTTTTGACAAGTCAGATTGTCCATTTAAACACGTGTTCTTTGTGTTATGGCTCACCTAACTAAAGATTGGTACAAGATTTTTGGACATGTGATCTACTGCTAATAAACAATCAGAACCTCACTCCTCTGCACATATAATGAACACATTTGTCAAAATAATCACCTTTGTGGCTCCAAGCACTTTGAATCAGGGTTTTTTGAGTTAAAACCAATCCAGGTTTTAGTTTTGCTATTGTCCCTATAATTTTTAATATGGAGAAAAAAATAAGGTGAGAGAATTTGTTTTTTAGTCTCCCAGTTGTCAGTTTGAAGGCAGAGGCACTTCCTCGTATTGGATGTGCACATAAGGAGGCTTCATGGGCAGCCTCCAGTATTCAAAGTTGTAGTAGAAGTAGAAACTTTTGTCAATCACCACCTTCTTGTAAGCCTCCAGCATGCTCAGGGCAAACTCTGCCAGAGACTGGTGGGGTCGGAAATCTTGGTAAAAGTCCCGGATGTCTGTCGCCAGGTTCTTCAGCGCCGGCTGGCTAAATATGGCGCTGTCGTTGCCCAGGTAGATGGGCTCCTCGCTGTACAGGTAGATCTTTGTGTAGTTGGTCTGAGAGCGGCTGGATAGTTTGGCACCCAGCGCTCTCAGCTTGCGGTAAGTGCGGTGCACAAACTGGGAGCAGTCGTACGACTCGAACCACATGGTGGCGTTGGGACCCGCGTGCGAAAGCACCGTCCACGTCTCGTAGTAGATGCCCGTCGTGTTGTCGTCAACCACCCACTGGGCCAGATGGTTGAACTGATCACCTAAATACAAAATGACTTAGCCAAGAACCACTTGTATGCCAACATTCAAGTGTTGATAAACTTGCATCAAATAATATCATGTATTATATCATTGTATGATCATATCATCTTGGATTGTATCAGACAGTCTCATAACTAAGGTGCATTTAATCATTATACTGCAGCTACTCCAAAAAAGGCTTACCACTGATTTCTGCTATTTTCTCCAAGGTGCCATTCTGCGCCCAGTGGAAATCGTCAATGCCTTCAAAGAAGCACGCAGCGCCCTGGTTGCACCAGAAGGGGGCGAACATGTCCGGCCTTAGATGCGGGAAAGTGCAGTTTCCAAGCTGGAAGAGTTCATACCACTCCATGGTGTAGTTGGCCCCTGTCTCTGCACTGCTGAAGCCAACAGCATCATGCATGATGTGCTAATAAACAAGTCAGGAAAGTACGTTACAAATTTGGTCGTTGTTATACCGGTGCACTGCTATTTTTTCCATGATGTTGGACTCACAAGTTTTCCCAGTATGTTTCCATATTTGAATTCCCACACAGGAGTCTGCAGACGATACACTGAAATGACGTCAGTGTCCTTCATGAAGGGAATGCGGCCCTCTCGGTCTCCGGTGGGGCAGAAGGGGTAAAGAGCTTGACAGTAAGCATCCACTTGGGGACGGTGGTCGAAGCGTCTGTTGAGCACACGTTTTCATGCCAATGGCAACTTCACTTATGCTGTGCATCTTTAAAATCCTTTTCCAATGCACTTAGTTGGTTCCGTCTCGGTTTTAATACTTTTTTTTCCCCTCATAATATTTGACTTATTTTCCACACATAGAAATGGTGGCCTGGAAGTTCGTTCGAGAAAAAAAAAAAAAAAAAACTGCTAACATGACACTTCTAAACTTGGCAAGTTTGAGCTGTACACTGAAGATGTCGAGCTTTTTTTCTTTTGCAAAATCTGAGAAATTCTAAATTCAAATTTCCCAATTACAACTTTGTTCTCTGAAAATTACTACCTGTTTTCACACACTAATTATCTTAATAGTTAGATTTAACATCATTTTATACTCAATTAATGGCTAAATATCAATAGTTTTCCGTCAGAGTATCGTGCATAATCTTGTAATTTAACTTTTTCTTCAGATTTTTTCCCACTCAAAGTATTACAGCGTTTTCCTCATGAAATACAACTTTATCCTTGTTAATACTTAATTCTCTTCTTCAAAAAATTATTCATGATATAACATCTTTATTTTTGCAACATTATGTGTCCAACCCAAAGATACAAAATGAATTGTGGCTTGTTTCTCCCTCGCATTTAAGTGAATTATCACATTAAAATTACTGAGATTCCAGCAGAGATCACAATTCCATAAATTCTGTAAGAATGATTGTGCTTGTATAGACAACAAGGATTGCAATTGAGCCTACAATGCCTTATTGTTTTCTCCTAATATTGTTTTGGACCTGCAGGTAAGTAACTAGGAGTGAATCTGAGTCATTGTATTGATACTTGTTATCTTAAAGTAGACTACAACCATAAACATACTGTTAAAACAATATGACTGTGACAGTATCAATCATCTAAATTCATTTTGTAAAGCAGCTCTTGCCCTAGTCTAGTGTACCTAATAATGTGGCCGGTGGGAGCGCAGCAATTTTTATTCACCTTCCCAACTTAGTTAATTACTAAATTGATCATAAAAACTGTAAACATAAACTTAATAAGTTATTCTGTTGTAAACACTAAATAGTGTCACGAAGTCTGGGTTTGTGTCACATGACTTGACGTTAACGGAACTTTTTGTTTTTTCTTACCTGTAAGGCACCGGCCACGTTTGATTCCGGAACGCATTGCCGACGTGAAGAAACACCAACAAGTCCAATAAACAGACACGAATATCCGAGCGACGCATGGTCGAAATTCAAAATGTGGACAAGAAGACTGAGATGAGTCTCTGTCGCTCAATCCTCGCTCTTTCGAAAGCATGCAGGACTTCCGCAACGCTGGTCACGTGGTTTTGTTGACTTTCTCTCTCTAACAGGAGACTCAATAAGCACTATTTTTTTTATAGTTGTGATCCAAACAAAAATCTATTGACTTTCAAAGACGCAAGTTTAATGTATCAGTTGTATGTTTTAAGAAAACAAAGTCATATTAATGTTGCCCGTTGAAATGCTGTATCATTTGCAAATGGAGAAATGTGGAATATTGTACTGCAGTATCAATAGTTTGCGTAGGAGGTCGCTGTTTTTCCAACGCTGCGGATGAATGACCGGAGAAGAAGATCAAAGGGGGCCGTCCTGTCAATTTGTCAGTCGGCCGCCATGATTAATGTTATTGAAGTGTGTGGACGAAACTTATTACGCTCACGCAGCACCGTCCAAGTGGCGAATAAAACCTTCTATTCTGCACAAATGAGCAAACGCGTGGCTGTGGTTTTGGCGGGCTGCGGGGTCTACGACGGCAGCGAGATCCACGAAGCTTCCGCCATTCTGGTGCATTTGAGCCGTGGGGGCGCAAGTGTAGGTGAAACGTGAAGGTACATCCACTTGTGACGTGGGAATTCGCGCGTGTGTGACGTCCCGTCTTGATTCCAGGTGAACATGTTCGCTCCCAACGTGGAGCAGATGCATGTGGTGAATCACGTAACAGGCGAACCTACGCAGGAGAAGAGGAACGTGCTGGTGGAGAGCGCCAGGCTGGCCCGTGGAAACATCCAGGACCTTTCCAAACTTAGCGTCAAAGACCATGACGCCATCATTTTCCCAGGTGACGTCATGGTACCTGCTTCTGTTTGTTTTGTACTCGTTACGTCACTTGGCAAAGTGCATATCTTTATTTAGACGATATTCTGAGTTTTTATTTTTTGTTACAGTACTAAAAATCCATTGAAAAAAATTAACTTCTGACTAATTTTCTGAATTTTTGTCGATAAAATTCATGATCAGATCTTCAGAATGCACAGTACTCTCCTATACTTGATAACACTATGTCTTGCAATTTCGATGAAAGTCAGTTTTTGTTCCACTTGTCTTTTATGTGCTGCTTGTTGTGTGCACCTTGGCCTCCCAGGGGGCAGTGTGGTGCAAATATGCAGATAACGCGTGTCGATTTTAATTCAATGACACAAAGTAGTGTTGCAGTAAAAATATAATATGCACATTATGCCGGTGAGTAATTTTATATAATTTCTCACTCCACGTTTCTGTGCTGTTTGTGTTTAACTATTTGTTTAAAAATTAGAGCTGTGACAATATTTTTACTTTTGATCGTTTGTTTGTCCCACACCTTAAGCAAATCAGCTGCTGTTCTTTTGTATTAAGTTTCCCATGAACTTACGGGCATATAAATAAATGCACGTTGTTAATGTCCCTAACGGTTGTGGTCACGTTTGGGCAGGTGGTTTTGGGGCGGCAAAGAATTTGTGCACATGGGCGGTGCAGGGTAAGGACTGCTCGGTCAACGGTGAGGTCAAAGCGGTGTTGGAGGCTTTCCGCGGCGAGGGCAAACCCATCGGCCTCTGCTGCATCTCGCCTGTGCTGGCAGCCAAAGTGTTTCCTGGATGCGAAGTCACCGTAGGCCTGGAGAATGATGACAAGTACGTACAAACTACCTCAGCTTGACTTCCCAGATCACCGCTCGACCGTTGATTTGAGCCTCCGGTCCTTCCCCTTTTAGGTACCCCAACACGACAGACACTGCAGCCAACATCAACCAGCTGGGCTGCAAGCACGTGAGCACAAGTGTGAGCCAGAGCCACGTGGACCACAAGAATAAGCTGGTGACCACCTGTGCCTTCATGTGCGATGCGCCCATGCACGAGGTCTTTGACGGAATCGGCTCCATGGTACAAGGCGTGCTCAAGCTAGCCTAAATCTGCCAAGCTAGCTCATACGTGGTGAAGAAAAATGTGTTTTAACTAACCTTATTGCTAACGCTTGCTGCTAGCGCTAAATCAAGCCTAAATGGTGGTAGGAAATCATAAAACACTTCCACGTAAAACATACAACATGCGGCGTAAAGCTTCACTCCTTGGTATAGGTTTTGTCCTAGGAAATATTATAATGCTACTCAGTGGCTGCAATCAAATTTTCCATAGAGTATTTTTGAGCAGTGTGGGAATAGAGTGGCAGAACTAGAGAAGTTTGTGATTGGACAAGAGTGAAAAATAAGAAGTAAAAAAACAGACAGTAGAAATTACAAATCTATCCACTGTCTAATGGTGTGTTAGTGTACAAATGCAATAAATGTATCAAAGATTGCTGAGTCCAGCTCATTGCCTTTTCCCAATTTTATTTATCAGAATCAAACTTTTGGCATGCAGGTTTTTCATTAGACAACAATAATAATGTGCATTTTTGTGTGCATTAAAAGACAGTTTTATACCAAAAGAAATGCAAAAATCCATAGCTACAAAAAGATAATTGTTTGTCCTCGGTAAGAAAAAATAATCAGCTTCTCAGTATGAGTTTTGTTTTATCAATACATAAAAAAGGTGGAAATACATGTTTTTTATTGCACAATCAAAGTTTTAAATGATCTTGTACACTTAGTTTTAAAAATACATTAAGTCAGACTGACTACAGTACATTTTTACAAACATGACTTCATTGTTTAATTCTGAAAAAAATCTTTAGAAAGCTAGTATGTATTAAAGTAAGTTTTAGGGGTTAATACAATACTTGATTTTCATTCACGTGCAACCAATATATGCAGTGCAAGAACGTTGCCTTATTTTTCCTCATCCACTTTAAGACCAAGTCCTTAAGCCATAACGTCAGTCGTCCATTTCAAGTATGAATGCAGTGCTGTGCATTCTTTCTCTGTTTCTATGTTCCCTATAGTGTCCAGCACCCCTTCAGCTCCCTCTGAACTCAAGACGAAAGAAGCATTGGCCATGAACTTGTCCACCAGGTCCTCCTGCCTCAGTGGATTTCTCCAGTGTCCGTAAAATGTATCGCACTTTGCCGAGAAGCTCTCCCCTTGATTGGTTTCTATGACAACCTCGCTGTACATCTTGTCAAAGCTGGCCAGGTTATCCCCAGGAACATGCACCTCTACTTTTCCCAGGAGCTCTTTAAGATCCCGACGCTCCCTTTGAGCTTTGCTGAATGATCCCACCGACATGGCGGCATCCAAGATGGCGGAACAGGCGTTGAACTGGAACGAATGCCTGGCCTGGTGCTCCGTGGTGGGAAAAGCGCAGTCGATGTACCTGGAAGGTGGAACTTTCAGTGTGATGCGTTTTATCTGACTCACGTCCAAGTTTGGGATCTTAGCGCGAGCCGTCAGAGCGGCATCCACCACCCAGTGCATTCCCAAATGAGCGGGTATGCGCTTGAAGGCCACGTCTTGTTCCTCGAGGACCCAACTTGATCCGCCAACACCAGGGAGCGTCATTGCAGACGGGTTGTAGTCTTCATAGTAAACCCCGAAGCCGTGCTCCACGTCCAATATGGCCGGGTTGCCCTCCAGGCCCGTCTGGGCTAGCCGAGCGGCCTCCAGGCCCCTCTGGGCGGCGTAGCCCATGTGCAGGGGTTTGGTTTGGGTGGCGGCGTTGGCCAGCGGCGCCCCAGCTGAGCACGCCGCGATGGCCAGAGCGTTGGCGCATTGCCGGGAGGATAAACCCAAAAGCTTGGCACAGGCCGCTGTGCTGCCCATCACGCCAACTACGCTGGGAGGATGGAATCTGAAGAGAGACATTTCATTAGGGACAATGATGTCATCCCATACTGTATCTCCATCCAGGAATCATGAGATGTGTTTTTCTTCCACGACCATTAGTGGTTACATCACATACAGCATGTAACACTTTCCTTTGCTGGTTGACAAAAGGAGCATCGCACAAGCCAAATAAATGTATGAGCTGACATTTGACCCCAACAACCATATGCACCAATCAAAACTTAACACTTTAATGTGTTCCTTACATATGTGCAAGTATATACCTTTTAGGGATGTCAAAGGCCTCCCTGGAGAACCTCAAGAGTCTGCCCTGCACCTCGATGCCAACGTTGAAAGCCAGCAACAGTTCCACGCCGGAAGGCGTCGTGGGCGTAACCTCCGCCAAGGCGAGCAGTGAGGCCAGCACCGCCCCCGAGGGATGAGTGGCGGGATACCATGTGTCGTCAAAGTCCATGGAGTGAACCTGGAACCACCCAGCCAAAGTTTCAAATAGATCTCGCGTGTCTCTCGAGCCGTATATGTCATGTGACCAAACTTACAGCGACGCCGTTGACAAACGCGGCGAAGTGAGGAGATACAGCTATGTCTGATTTCCCCCAAACGCTGCTCTTCTCCTCTGACTGGAACAACTAACACCATCCACATTAAAATAAAAGGTAAATAAGTTCTTCTGTTCAGATCTTTTAGCATGCTTTTTATTTAACAGCTTGTACTTACAGTTTTGTGAAAAGTCTGTATGAGATTATAAAAAAAGTGGACATCAGGTGGAGTGTACCTGGCTGTACTTGAGAGCTTTGTCGAAGACGTCCGTCCTGGTTCCTAGCAGGCCCACGCCCAGGGTGTCCAGCATCATCCGTTTACTGCGCCTTATCACGCCGTCCGTCAGGTGGCTGGCGCCCAGGGCGTGGATGGCGGCTCCGAAGCTCTCCGTAACACCCTGCAATAGAAAAGGTAAAAACACACTCAAAAAAACACCAGCACCATCATCTAGTTTGTCTTTCGAATCCACTCAGGAGACAGTCCCCTACCTTACGCAGCATTGCTTGTCTCAATGTTTGCGTTGACTATTGAAGGGAAGCTCCTTTTTATCTAGGCCGGTCACCCTGCCCAGTGGCGGAATGTCAAAATTTTCAAAGTGGCTAATGATGGTCAACGTGACAAGAAGTGGGGAGTTTCGTAATGATTGAATTTTGTGTCTGAATGAAGTTTCGCTTTCATGTGCACTTAAAAAAAAACTGGAGTCAACTCAAAATTTTAAAGCAGCAAACCTTGATACGATTTAAAGTTGGGCCATTCAACAAAATAAAGTTTTGCAAATGGAAAATTGGCTTTACTGCATCTTCAACTTTGTGAATTGACAGAACTTATTGTTCCCCTACTTAAAGGTATAAATAAAAGCATCTCAGCATTTTTGGAAGCAAATAACTTTCTTGCTATATTGTACTAACTCACATTGTTGCCAGAAATGGCAAATACTTTTGTTTATTTTAAATGTTTTTCCCAACTTAAATGACGGTTTTAACCCCAAAATACACAAATTATGTAAGTGCGTGTTTTACATTGTATCAATGTGCTCACGAAAGTGTTGATTTTTTTTTCCACCTGGAGAATCATAGAAGGTCCATTGTTAATTTGCCAAATAAAAAAAAGTACAACTGTCACAGTTCTTTGTATAGTTTTATTTATTTATTTATTTATTTATTTATTTATTTATTTATTTATTTATTTATTTATTTATTTATTTATTTGTTTATTTATATTTATGAGGTAGTTAGTTTTAATCTGCTGTGCTACGTATACAGAAGGGGGGGGGGGGGGGGGGTTGCAGACAAATTTACCAGATACACGCAACTTCATCATGTGTTTCACAATCGAGTTTTTATTGGAGCAGGCAGAGAGATGGGTTTTTTTTCTTTTTTGTTGGAGGAAATGATACAAGACTAGTCATGGATGCATGTGACACAACCAGCTGGGAAAGTCTAAAGATAAGTTCAGGAAGAAAAAACTCAAAACAAAACAAAGTTCACACTGCGGTCTGAACTGCAGAATGCAGAACAAAATGCCAGTTAAAAGATATTCATCGCTAAAACCAAACACTTGCTTGAAGGTGAAGTTTGTTTTGAATGCAGTCGAGAGTAGAATTCGATGCAGATCTATGGACATTTTAAAGGGCTCCCTGTCTCTTTCTTCAATTTGACGTTTAAAAAATGATTATTTTTTATTTAAAGAAGTGGTTTCTGATAAGCTGAAACGTTGACATTTTTGCTGTTATTTTTTGTACTTGCTAAATAATTGTACGGCTGTAGCAGGAAACAAGTGTGATTTTATATGTTAACTGACCCGAGCTCTCATGAAATCTGATAAAAAATCATCGACAACTTGTAGCTCAAATGGGAACCAACTGTGACCCCGCATCTCTTCTACACAAGGCGACATATTCCACAAGGGGGCGCAAAATCCCATGAAACGCCAGGAATTGACATGTCATGTCATACAACGAGAGTGAACGAAAAGATCTAAAGATCTTTGTAGCCGTGACGGAAAAACCTGTTTGGACCCGTTTGAAAATGATTTATTTGATGTGACTCAAGAATTGTCTCTGTGCAACGGTGTGGTGTTTCTTAACAACTGAATTGAAAATGAGTCCACGGGAGCACTGCAACGGATGCAGAATTTTTGCAAGAACAATTCATTTTAGGATGAACTATCGATACAAATAATTTCATTTGATTGAAGGCAATGGCGTCAACCACTCGACCAGAGCCTGCTCGGAAACAAAAGGAGATTTGGTTATATTGATAGGGTATCCATCCAAACATGTTCGGTGTTCAAAGTTTCATCGAATAGTCCGAAGCAACCCTTTCCACAGTAGTCACCATGACAGGCGACCACCTGGCGGCGTCAGTGTGCGGAGCGCCGTTGGACGATCAGGAGAAGAAGATTTGAATTGACGGGTGTGACGTCAGGGCTTTCGGTAAATTGAAGACAGGTGTGCTCAAGGGGAGTTATTATATGCAGGTGCCACCAGGCGCGTGGCGGCGGACGGTTTCTCAGGTAAGCAGGCAAATGTTTGTCGTCTCCTGCCGTTTTTCACGACGGACGCCGTGTTTGTTGCACGATTTTCGCGCTCAAGGGGAGTTCTCAAATGCAGGTGCCACCGAGTGTGTGGCATTTTCTCAGGTAAGGGAGCAAATGTTTGTCGTTTCTTGCCGTCTCTCACGACGGACGCCGTGTTTGTTTGTTGGAGGATTTTCACACGGCGACTGTAGGCGTCGAAGTTAGGACTGTCGTACTCTCGTGACTCGGCAACGTCACGTCCACCGCGACGGTGGGCCTGGAGGTAAATTGTAGGTCGCAGGCAATTTAGCCCGTGAGTAAATGTTTGCAGTTTCTTACGATGCCGTTTTTTATTTCTTGCAGGATTTTCGCTGTCCAGGGAGTGCTTGAGGTTTGGGCACGGCACGCCACAATCGACTTTGCGTCGCGTCGTTGCGCGTTTTGGTGGCATTTTAAATGTCTTTCGCGTTTTTTTTTTTAATGCTGGCCAGCATTTTTTCATTCGTTTGTTTGTAGAAGGTTCGTAAATGACGCCGCCGATAAGCGCGTGTTTGTCTGACTATACGAAATGTTAGTTTGACTCTAGTCAACTAAACAATTTTTTCATTATTTTATATTATGCGTGTGCCATTTCCGTGTCATGCAAACTGGTGAATGTAACGAATATGTTACGTCATGTCCAAATCGGACCAAATCCATTCAAAGATGAGGCCCGCCCGCTCTCGTTCCGTTACGCAACAAACATTTGCGCAGGTTATTTTCTCCCGTTTTGGACGCCGCCAACCTGGATCATCTGTCCAATGTGAGGTGAGTTGTAGATGATGAAAATAAAATATGATTTATAATCTTGAATAATTCTCATAATTTACTACAATGTAATGATTATATATTTTTTCAAATGTAAAACTCTACTTAGAATGTATAAATTAAAATATTAACTATAATTTTGATAAATTATAATTTACTACAATATATTTTTTTTCAAAAAAGTATGTATAATTGTTGGTAAAAAATCATTACATTGGCACTCAATGTCTATTTTTGTTGCAATAATTTGCTTGTCAACCTGGATCATCTGTCCAATGTGAGGTGAGTTGTAGATGATGAAAATAAAATATGACTTATAATCTTGAATAATTCTCATAATTTACTACAATGTAATGATTATATATTTTTTCAAATGTAAAACTCTACTTAGAATGTGTAAAATTAAAATATTAACTATAATTTTGATAAATTAAAATTTACTACAATATATATATTTTTTCAAAATAGTATGTATAATTGTTGGTAAAAAAATCATTACATTGGCACTCAATGTCTATTTTTGTTGCAATAATTTGCTTGTCTTTTGTAGCACTAAAAAAGGCCGCCCAGCCAGCATCCTTCTATACAAAGCAAGCAGGAGGCTCTTGAGGCGCCCTTTCAGTGATGTTGAGGACACTGAGGAAGAGTCGTCCTAAATCAGGTGAAAACCTGTTTTTGTCAAGTTTCAGCTTCCCAACACACAATGGTTGTCGAGTTTTAGCTTCCCAGCACAAATATTAATGGCTGTCTGTGTTTTTGTAGGCTGCAAGAGGAGCCGAATGGGAAAAGTATAATTCCATATGAAAAGGCGCAATGGCCTACCTAATCAAAGGAGCAATGGCCTAATCAAAGGAGCAATGGCCTATCCAAAGGCGCTATGGCCTATCCAAAGGCGCAATGGCCTATCCAAAGGCGCAATGGCCTATCCAAAGGCGCAATGGCTTATCCAAAGGAGCAAGGCCATATCTAAAGGAGCAAGGCCATATCCAAAGGAGCAAGGCCATATCCAAAGGAGCAAGGCCATATCCAAAGGAGCAATGGCCATATCCAAAGGAGCAATGCCATATCCAAAGGAGCAATGCCATATCCAAAGGAGCAATGCTATCTATATCAAGTCAAGAATCAAGCAGCACGCTGCAAAAGTCGACGTGTGCTGATCATGTGCCCAGGAGGGGGCAGTGTGGTTGCCTTTGGTTATGGGTGCACGACGGAAAGGTTGCAGGTGTGGCCAGTGTTTGGGGGTCTGACGGTTGGTCTTGCTTAAGAGGTTGTGGCTTATCTGGATCCAGCGGTGTCAGCGCTTGGTTGCCATTGACGGATCATTTGGGGGAGGACGTGGTGACTTGGATGGAGACAAAACTGAACTTTGACGCGGAGCCCAATGTCCAAGCTTGTCATATGACTTGTACCATTTTGTGTCTTTTTCTAACCTGCCACTGTCGTGCTTGGCTGCGTTCTTTGTTCTCCCCGATCGGTGTAGGGCGGCGTTGGAGCGAGCCGATCCCGAATGTCCAATTTTGCAGTTTGACTTGTGACGTTTTCTTTTTCTAACCTACCACCACTGTGGTACTTGCGTTCTTTGTTCTCCCCTAGGTGTTGGAGCGAGACAGTCACATTGTGTGTATTTTTCTAACCTACCACTGTTGTGCTCGATCGATGCCTAACCTACCACTGTGCGTCCTTTGTTCTCTAGGTGTAGGGGGCGGTGTTTGGGCGAGCCGGTCCACGAGGAAGACATAATGATGCGAGCGGCGCCCAACTCATTGCATGTTCTGCCATTTGCAGGCCGGACGCAAAATGGGGGAGAGGCGCACGGCCCGATCCGACCCGGCGACGGTCACCAAAAGCAGCTAGTCGCTGTGATCAAGTAAGCAAGTGACCGACAACTTGGGGTGCTCTTGGAGTTTCTAACATTTGTTTCTGTTTCTACAGATGGCGAGCGGGACGTGACACAATCTGATCAGAGGTGGACTGACTGCTGTAGCATCGATCTGAAGTCGCCGAGTTCTGAGGGAGACCCGCTTCCCTGGAGGCGTCGACCTGCGCAGCTTCAACGTGTGAAATAGATTTAGGGTTTTTTTTTAAATTACACCAGCGGTGTCCCAATGTCTGCTGGAGGGCTGCATACTGAAACAAATTCAGAATTCTTTTACACAAATTCATTAAATCAATCACGAAATGTTTTCATACATATTTTGTGCTACAATGCAGTGTTGCGTTCATTCGTGTGGTGTTGATCAAGTTGCCCCGAGGCTGCCATTTGGACACCAATGGTGACGTGTGTAGGGCTGCACGTGTATTGGAAAATTGCCATATGGTGGTCTACGTTATTGACATGCACTTAAAGACAGCAAAGAATTATTTTTTTTTCATGTCTCAAATGAAATGTTTTCTTGCCTAACTATTTGTAATGAGTTAAGACAATAAGTCATTGATGTAAGTTAGTTAACTAATCTAACTGATCTCATTGCGATCAAATAGTTAACCTCCATCCAAGAATTTTGCACAACTTGCCTCAATGCAGTGGTCTGGCCCAATACTGCCATATCAGTCATTTTCCAACATGTTGTGCAGCCCTCATTGAGTGTGAAACGCGCAGCGACGGCAAGCGACCGCGCAAGCGACCGCGCATGCGACCGCGCAAGCGCAAGCGACCGCGCAGCGACTGCGCAGCGACGGCAAGCGCAAGCGACCACGCAGCGACGGCAAGCGCAAGCGACCGCGCAGCGACAGCAAGCGCAAGCGACGGCAAGCGACCGCGCAGCGACAGCAAGCGCAAGCGACGGCAAGCGACGGCGCAGCGAGACTTTTGTGCTTGTCTTGAAAGGTGGAAGAGACGATGTATGAAACGAAGAGCCGGTGGACGGAGGCCACCAGACCCGCGATTGGTGAGCAAAGGAAGGAATCACCCAAAGAAAGCAGTCGCCAAGTGTTGAAGAGGAGCCTGATGCATGACTGGCCAAGGCTGGCCAGAGGCGGTGACATGGCAATCCAATCTGCAAGCGTAGTGTACACGCTTGTTGGTTTTAATTTGATTTCCTTATTTTTCTGCCTTTCAGCTGGCAGCGGATGGGGCGAGCGCCAGCCTGCACCGAGAGGGACTGGGTTGCACCCACAAGACCAGGGAGGGGGCAGGTAATGATTACGTTGACAGAAGTGAGCTGCATGCAACTGAGTGCCGTTTGTCTTTTTGCACTTGTGCTAGTGGAATTTTTCCCCTTGCCAAAACCACCACAATACATATGTCTGTCTTTCAGGATTGCTGGGGCAGTGGATCGGACGAGTGCCTGCACAGAGAGGGACTGGACAGGACCAGGAGGGGGGGAGCTAACCATCGGCGGACCTTCGCCCGTGATGAGCGGCCGGCACGAGACGGACGGGTGCGGATGCGGCGAGGGCAAAGCGCCCAGCCAGCATTTAAGGAGAGTATGACATTGTTTTTTCTTTTGTCCTTTCTTTCCCTCCCTCCCTCCACTTTTTCACTGGGTGTGCACACTGGCTATCTGCATGATGCCTCTTTCTTTCTTTCTCAGCGCGGCGTCATTTTGCAATATTGTTGTTTTACTGTTTTTTTTAATCATGAAATGAACTGTTTATACTGTAATTGTGTGTGTATGTGTACCACTGAACTGCAATTAAACTGTGAACTGAAATCAAGTGGTCCATTTTAAACATTGGCATTGGCAGTCTATCATGCATACAGACTGGAATCATTTGAGACATCCTCAATGACAAGACAATTGTAAAGTTAGGCTGAAACAAAATTGACTTGTTAAATGCAGTGTCAGGCTTTTTATTATTTTTAACTACACAAAGAAAAGCTGGATGCATTCTAAATTGTTGACAAAAGCCAAGTAGCCAGACACCCATAGATGCAAACGACAAGCGTACAAACGGTCTCTGTTGCGATCAATAAGTCATCTTTGGCAACCCTGCTTTAAAATGGCCACCGAACTCAGAATCTTGCAGAATGTTGGTACATTTATCTGTACAAGTAAAAGCTGTTATTGTAATCTAGTCAGCCATTTTTTGGTTTGTTTTGAATCGTCATGCATCATGTGGGCATTCTTGTGAATAAAATCAACAGTGGTGTGTTTGCTTCCTGCTGGTGGTCTTGTAAATAAAGTCAACTTTGGTGTCAGTCATCATTCGCGATGTGCCTCAATCGATGGTGCATCTCTTGAATGTGAACCTTGCATGTTTTGTTACAGGGCCTGATGTCTTCATTGGCTGTCTGACTACAAAAAAAAGGCTGTTGCTGTCCAGTCCAGGTTGCTGCTCAAGTCAATTGAATTCATAAACATAGCGTGTAACTTCAGGACCTTGGCTTTCAATTCAAAGCACAGTTGCTTTACTAGATGAATTCCAAGTGCTGCCACCGAGTAGCAGCATATTTGCCTCAACCTGTCTGATGCTGGGTCAATGCGATGCACCGTTCGTTGTTTTGCACAAAACCTAAGAAATAAAGAAGTACTGCAGTTATCTCGCCAATGTGCATGTGTGTGAAAAGTACAAAACAAACTCATTTGCCTGAGAGATGTCTAAAACACATGCTAGATCAGGGGTGTCAAATTCATTTTTTTCGCCGGCCGCGTCGTAGTCATAGCTTCTTTCGGAGGGCCAGTCAACCCGAATAAATGTATGAGCACCTCATACAGTAAAAACTACAAAACAAACTGACAAATAACTCGTTTTCAAATCAGACGAGTGAAAACTGATCAAATATTAAAAAAATATTGAAAGTGAAGACAGTTTGCAATTCTAGTAATGACACAAATTTGATGCACAATTTGTCTTCGCGGGCCACACAAAATGATGTGGCGGGCCTTATCTGGCCCCCGGGCCTCGAGTTTGACACCTCTGTGCTAGATATTTGCCTCAACCTTTCTGATGCTCTATTTAACTCTACGTGATAATTTTTAACAATTTTAATCACTTTTATTTTTAAGTACACTACAAATGATAGGCGCCCCAATTAGACAGCTGGGTCAATGTGACCTGTCTTTTGCGGTTTGTTCTGCCCAAAGCAACCTAACAAATGCACATAACTACTGCCGCTATCTCGCCAATGTGTATGTCTCTAAAATGTACAAAGCAATCAAATTGATTTGCATAATAAACTTCCAAGCCACATGCTAAAAAATATTCATGTGATGCAGAAAGTCTTCTTCTGTAGCTTGCTAAGATTTGTCAATTTGAGCAATGCCATATCAGAACCCGAGGCTGGGGGTTGCCCGTCCATGTGCCTAATCGCTCGGGCATTGATACATCAGCAATGCTTCTTTCTAGGTCTCCTCATGTCCTCAGCAAATCTTTGTGCCGGTACACCATATGAAGTAAATGACGGAATATGGTTTTTTTACACCTCCTCTAATGTGTATCAAGCATACAGATGGTGTTTTAGAACAGCCTAGATTAGTAAATTACAGAAAGCAAAAAAAACTTGTAAAGTTCTAAAAACTTATTAATCGCTGCAAGTGGGAAGTACAGGCAAATGTCTGCCCAATCACAATCAACGCAATGGAGCGAATATCGCAGCGCGGCGTATGCAGTAGGAGGCGCAGGCGGCATGTGGCGCAGGCGGCATGTGGCGCAGGCGGCATGTGGCGCAGGCGGCATGTGGCGCAGGCGGCATGTGGCGCAGGCGGCATGTGGCGCAGGCGGCGCAGGCAGCATGGGGAGCAGAGAGCGCAGGCGGCGCAAGCAGCAAGGGTGGGGAATCGAACCCTGGATCTCAGGTGTTCAAGCGCAGCGACGGAGCCACTCGCCAAGCGTGGCGAGCTCGGCAGTCACCCCGCTTTCACCTCGAGTCATTCTTATACGTTCAGTATTGCGCTCCGCGCGCGCTGGGTAAGTACAAAAGAGAGCAGGCGGCCGCCGGCTGTCAGGTCACACTGGCCGACCGGTTAGTGACACGGGCTCTTGCCCCGTACAATCCTGGTTCGATCCCAGGTGGGGGTACGTTCTCCTGGCCTCTTTTGTAGGTGTCTGGATATATGCATATAGACTGCATATCTAAGCATTTATTTATGTGTAAACAACAAGTGTGGCCCCGCCCACAAGTGGGCGGGGCAATGCAGCTGGCCCCGCCCCCATCAAAATTCAGTAGCCCCGCCCCCTGCCCTACCAAAAGTGACGGTAGGGCAGGGGGCGGGGCGAAGCCCCGCCCCCTGCCCTACCAAAATGACGGAAGGGGTAGGGGGCGGGGCGAAGCCCCGCCCCCTACCCCCACTGTCTTTCAATAGTGTAGGGGTCGGGGCGAAGCCCCGCCCCCTACACTATTGAAAGACAATTAAAAGTGTAATTAAAAGACAGTAGGGTAGGGGGCGGGGCGAAGCCCCGCCCCCTACCCTACTGTCTTTTAATTACACTTTTAATTACACTATTAAAAGACACTAATGAAAGACAATTAAAAGTGTAATTAAAAGACAGTAGGGTAGGGGGCGGGGCCGCCCCCTACCCTACTGTCTTTTAATTACACTTTTAATTGTCTTTCATTAGTGTAGGGGGCGGGGCTTCGCCCCGCCCCCTACACTATTGAAAGACAGTAGGGTAGGGCAGGGGGCGGGGCTTCGCCCCGCCCCCTGCCCTACCGTCACTTTTGGTAGGGCAGGGGGCGGGGCTTCGCCCCGCCCCCTACCCTACCGTCACTTTTGGTAGGGCAGGGGGCGGGGCTACTGAATTTTGATGGGGGCGGGGCCAGCTGCATTGCCCCGCCCACTTGTGGGCGGGGCCACACTTGTTGTTTACACATAAATAAATGCTTAGATATGCAATCTATGTGCATATATCCAGACACCTACAAAAGTGGCCAGGAGAACGTACCCCGGCCTGGGATCGAACCAGGATTGTACGGGGCAAGAGCCCGTGTCACTAACCGGTCGGCCAGTGTGACCTGACAGCCGGCGGCCGCCTGCTCTCTTTTGTACTTACCCAGCGCGCGCGGAGCGCAATACTGAACGTATAAGAATGACACGAAGTGAAAGCGGGGTGACTGCCGAGCTCGCCACGCTTGGCGAGTGGCTCCGTCGCTGCGCTTGAACACCTGAGATCCAGGGTTCGATTCCCCACCCTTGCTGCTTGCGCCGCCTGCGCTCTCTGCTCCCCATGCTGCCTGCGCCGCCTGCGCCGCCTGCGCCACATGCCGCCTGCGCCACATGCCGCCTGCGCCTCCTACTGCATACGCCGCGCTGCGATATACGCTCCATTGCGTTGATTGTGATTGGGCAGACATTTGCCTGTACTTCCCACTTTCAGCGATTAATAACTTTTTAGAACTTTACAAGTTTTTTTTACTTTCTGTAATTTACTAATCTAGGCTGTTCTAAAACACCATCTGTATGCTTGATACACATTAGAGGAGGTGTAAAAAAAACCATATTCCGTCATTTACTTCATATGGTGTACCGGCACAAAGATTTGCTGAGGACATGAGGAGACCTAGAAAGAAGCATTGCTGATGTATCAATGCCCGAGCGATTAGGCACATGGACGGGCAACCCCCAGCCTCGGGTTCTGATATGGCATTGCTCAAATTGACAAATCTTAGCAAGCTACAGAAGAAGACTTTCTGCATCACATGAATATTTTTTAGCATGTGGTTTGGAAGTTTATTATGCAAATCAATTTGATTGCTTTGTACATGTTAGAGACATACACATTGGCGAGATAGCGGCAGTAGTTATGTGCATTTGTTAGGTTGCTTTGGGCAGAACAAACCGCAAAAGACAGGTCACATTGACCCAGCTGTCTAATTGGGGCGCCTATCATTTGTAGTGTACTTAAAAATAAAAGTGATTAAAATTGTTAAAAATTATCACGTAGAGTTAAATAGAGCATCAGACAGGTTGAGGCAAATATCTAGCACAGAGGTGTCAAACTCAAGGCCCGGGGGCCAGATAAGGCCCGCCACATCATTTTGTGTGGCCCACGAAGACAAATTGTGCATCAAATTTGTGTCATTACTAGAATTGCAAACTGCCTTCACTTTCAATATTTTTTTTTTAATATTTGATCAGTTTTGACTCGTCTGATTTGAAAACGAGTTATTGGTCAGTTTGTTTTGTAGTTTTTACTGTATGAGGTGCTCATACATTTATTCGGGTTGACTGGCCCTCCGAAAGAAGCTATGACTACGACGCGGCCGGCGAAAAAAATGAATTTGACACCCCTGATCTAGCATGTGTTTTAGACGTCTATCATGCAAATGAGTTTGTTTTGTACTTTTAACACACATGCATAGTTGGCGAGATAACTGCAGTACTTCTTTATTTCTTAGGTTGTTTTGTGCAAAACAATGAACAGTGCATCGCATTGATCCATCATCAGACAGGTTGAGGCAAATATGCTGCTACTCGGTGGCAGCACTTGGAATTCATCTAGTAAAGCAACTGTGCTTTGACTTGAAAGCCAAGGTCCTGGAAGTTACACGCTATGTTTATGAATTCAATTGATTTGAGCAGCAACCTGGACAGCAACAGCCTTTATTTTGGAGTCAGACAGCCAATGAAGACATCAGGCCCTGTAACAAAACATGCAATAAGGTTCACATTCAAGAGATGCACCATCAATTGAGGCACATCGCGAATGATGACTGACACCAAAGTTGACTTTATTTACAAGACCACCAGCAGGAAGCAAACACACCACTGTTGATTTTATTCACAAGAATGCCCACATGATGCATGACGATTCAAAACAAACCCAAAAATGGCTCTGACTAGATTACAATAACAGCTTTTACTTGTACAGAAAAATGTACCAACATTCTGCAAGATTCTGAGTTCGGTGGCCATTTTAAAGCAGGGTTGCCAAAGATGACTTATTGATCGCAACAGAGACCGTTTGTACGCTTGTCGTTTGCATCTATGGGTGTCTGGCTACTTGGCTTTTGTCAACAATTTAGAATGCATCCAGCTTTTCTTTGTGTAGTTAAAAATAATAAAAAGCCTGACACTGCATTTAACAAGTCAATTTTGTTTCAGCCTAACTTTACAATTGTCTTGTCATTGAGAATGTCTCAAATGATTCCAGTCTGTATGCATGATAGACTGCCAATGCCAATGTTTAAAATGGACCACTTGAATTCAGTTCACCGTTTAATTGCAGTTCAGTGGTACACATACACAATTACAGTACAAACAGTTCATTTCATGATTAAAAAAAAACAGTAAAACAACAATATTGCAAAATGACGCCGCGCTGAGAAAGAAAGAAAGAGGCATCATGCAGATAGCCAGTGTGCACACCCAGTGAAAAAGTGGAGGGAGGGAGGGAAAGAAAGGACAAAAGAAAAAACAATGTTATACTCTCCTTAAATGCTGGCTGGGTGCTTTGCCCTCGCCGCATCCGCACCCGTCCGTCTCGTGCCGGCCGCTCATCACGGGCGAAGGTCCGCCGATGGTTAGCTCCCCCCCTCCTGGTCCTGTCCAGTCCCTCTCTGTGCAGGCACTCGTCCGATCCACTGCCCCAGCAATCCTGAAAGAGACATATGTATTGTGGTAGTTTTGGCAAGGGGAAAAATTCCACTAGCACAAGTGCAAAAAGACAAACGGCACTCAGTTGCATGCAGCTCACTTCTGTCAACGTAATCATTACCTGCCCCCTCCCTGGTCTTGTGGGCGCAACCCAGTCCCTCTTGGTGCAGGCTGGCGCTCGCCCCATCCGCTGCCAGCTGAAAGGCAGAAAAATAAGGAAATCAAATTAAAACCAACAAGCGTGTACACTACGCTTGCAGATTGGATTGCCATGTCACCGCCTCTGACCAGCCTTGGCCAGTCATGCATCAGGCTCCTCTTCAACACTTGGCGACTGCTTTCTTTGGGTGATTCCTTCCTTTGCTCACCAATCGCGGGTCTGGTGGCCTCCGTCCACCGGCTCTTAGTTTCATACATCGTCTCTTCCACCTTTCAAGACAAGCACAAAAGTCTCGCTGCGCCGTCGCTTGCCGTCGCTTGCGCTTGCTGTCGCTGCGCGGTCGCTTGCCGTCGCTTGCGCTTGCTGTCGCTGCGCGGTCGCTTGCGCTTGCCGTCGCTGCATGGTCGCTTGCGCTTGCCGTCGCTGCGCAGTCGCTGCGCGGTCGCTTGCGCGGTCGCATGCGCGGTCGCTTGCCGTCGCTGCGCGTTTCACACTCAATGAGGGCTGCACAACATGTTGGAAAATCACTGATATGGCAGTATTGGGCCAGACCACTGCATTGAGGCAAGTTGTGCAAAATTCTTGGATGGAGGTTAACTATTTGATCGCAATGAGATCAGTTAGATTAGTTAACTAACTTACATCAATGACTTATTGTCTTAACTCATTACAAATAGTTAGGCAAGAAAACATTTCATTTGAGACATGAAAAAAAAATAATTCTTTGCTGTCTTTAAGTGCATGTCAATAACGTAGACCACCATATGGCAATTTTCCAATACACGTGCAGCCCTACACACGTCACCATTGGTGTCCAAATGGCAGCCTCGGGGCAACTTGATCAACACCACACGAATGAACGCAACACTGCATTGTAGCACAAAATATCTATGAAAACATTTCGTGATTGATTTAATGAATTTGTGTAAAAGAATTCTGAATTTGTTTCAGTATGCAGCCCTCCAGCAGACATTGGGACACCGCTGGTGTAATTTAAAAAAAAAACTTAAATCTATTTCACACGTTGAAGCTGCGCAGGTCGACGCCTCCAGGGAAGCGGGTCTCCCTCAGAACTCGGCGACTTCAGATCGATGCTACAGCAGTCAGTCCACCTCTGATCAGATTGTGTCACGTCCCGCTCGCCATCTGTAGAAACAGAAACAAATGTTAGAAACTCAAAGAGCACCCCAAGTTGTCGGTCACTTGCTTACTTGATCACAGCGACTAGCTGCTTTTGGTGACCGTCGCCGGGTCGGATCGGGCCGTGCGCCTCTCCCCCATTTTGCGTCCGGCCTGCAAATGGCAGAACATGCAATGAGTTGGGCGCCGCTCGCATCATTATGTCTTCCTCGTGGACCGGCTCGCCCAAACACCGCCCCCTACACCTAGAGAACAAAGGACGCACAGTGGTAGGTTAGGCATCGATCGAGCACGACAGTGGTAGGTTAGAAAAATACACACAATGTGACTGTCTCGCTCCAACACCTAGGGGAGAACAAAGAACGCAAGTACCACAGTGGTGGTAGGTTAGAAAAAGAAAACGTCACAAGTCAAACTGCAAAATTGGACATTCGGGATCGGCTCGCTCCAACGCCGCCCTACACCGATCGGGGAGAACAAAGAACGCAGCCAAGCACGACAGTGGCAGGTTAGAAAAAGACACAAAATGGTACAAGTCATATGACAAGCTTGGACATTGGGCTCCGCGTCAAAGTTCAGTTTTGTCTCCATCCAAGTCACCACGTCCTCCCCCAAATGAGCCGTCAATGGCAACCAAGCGCAAGACACCGCTGGATCCAGATAAGCCACAACCTCTTAAGCAAGACCAACCGTCAGACCCCCAAACACTGGCCACACCTGCAACCTTTCCGTCGTGCACCCATAACCAAAGGCAACCACACTGCCCCCTCCTGGGCACCTGATCAGCACACGTCGACTTTTGCAGCGTGCTGCTTGATTCTTGACTTGATATAGATAGCATTGCTCCTTTGGATATGGCATTGCTCCTTTGGATATGGCATTGCTCCTTTGGATATGGCCATTGCTCCTTTGGATATGGCCATTGCTCCTTTGGATATGGCCTTGCTCCTTTGGATATGGCCTTGCTCCTTTGGATATGGCCTTGCTCCTTTGGATATGGCCTTGCTCCTTTGGATATGGCCTTGCTCCTTTGGATAGGCCATTGCGCCTTTGGATAGGCCATTGCTCCTTTGGATAGGCCATTGCTCCTTTGATTAGGCCATTGCTCCTTTGATTAGGTAGGCCATTGCGCCTTTTCATATGGAATTATACTTTTCCCATTCGGCTCCTCTTGCAGCCTACAAAAACACAGACAGCCATTAATATTTGTGCTGGGAAGCTAAAACTCGACAACCATTGTGTGTTGGGAAGCTGAAACTTGACAAAAACAGGTTTTCACCTGATTTAGGACTACTCTTCCTCAGTGTCCTCAACATCACTGAAAGGGCGCCTCAAGAGCCTCCTGCTTGCTTTGTATAGAAGGATGCTGGCTGGGCGGCCTTTTTTAGTGCTACAAAAGACAAGCAAATTATTGCAACAAAAATAGACATTGAGTGCCAATGTAATGATTTTTTTACCAACAATTATACATACTATTTTGAAAAAATATATATATTGTAGTAAATTTTAATTTATCAAAATTATAGTTAATATTTTAATTTTACACATTCTAAGTAGAGTTTTACATTTGAAAAAATATATAATCATTACATTGTAGTAAATTATGAGAATTATTCAAGATTATAAGTCATATTTTATTTTCATCATCTACAACTCACCTCACATTGGACAGATGATCCAGGTTGACAAGCAAATTATTGCAACAAAAATAGACATTGAGTGCCAATGTAATGATTTTTTACCAACAATTATACATACTTTTTTGAAAAAAAATATATTGTAGTAAATTATAATTTATCAAAATTATAGTTAATATTTTAATTTATACATTCTAAGTAGAGTTTTACATTTGAAAAAATATATAATCATTACATTGTAGTAAATTATGAGAATTATTCAAGATTATAAATCATATTTTATTTTCATCATCTACAACTCACCTCACATTGGACAGATGATCCAGGTTGGCGGCGTCCAAAACGGGAGAAAATAACCTGCGCAAATGTTTGTTGCGTAACGGAACGAGAGCGGGCGGGCCTCATCTTTGAATGGATTTGGTCCGATTTGGACATGACGTAACATATTCGTTACATTCACCAGTTTGCATGACACGGAAATGGCACACGCATAATATAAAATAATGAAAAAATTGTTTAGTTGACTAGAGTCAAACTAACATTTCGTATAGTCAGACAAACACGCGCTTATCGGCGGCGTCATTTACGAACCTTCTACAAACAAACGAATGAAAAAATGCTGGCCAGCATTAAAAAAAAAAACGCGAAAGACATTTAAAATGCCACCAAAACGCGCAACGACGCGACGCAAAGTCGATTGTGGCGTGCCGTGCCCAAACCTCAAGCACTCCCTGGACAGCGAAAATCCTGCAAGAAATAAAAAACGGCATCGTAAGAAACTGCAAACATTTACTCACGGGCTAAATTGCCTGCGACCTACAATTTACCTCCAGGCCCACCGTCGCGGTGGACGTGACGTTGCCGAGTCACGAGAGTACGACAGTCCTAACTTCGACGCCTACAGTCGCCGTGTGAAAATCCTCCAACAAACAAACACGGCGTCCGTCGTGAGAGACGGCAAGAAACGACAAACATTTGCTCCCTTACCTGAGAAAATGCCACGCACTCGGTGGCACCTGCATTTGAGAACTCCCCTTGAGCCGAAAATCGTGCAACAAACACGGCGTCCGTCGTGAAAAACGGCAGGAGACGACAAACATTTGCCTGCTTACCTGAGAAACCGTCCGCCGCCACGCGCCTGGTGGCACCTGCATATAATAACTCCCCTTGAGCACACCTGTCTTCAATTTACCGAAAGCCCTGACGTCACACCCGTCAATTCAAATCTTCTTCTCCTGATCGTCCAACGGCGCTCCGCACACTGACGCCGCCAGGTGGTCGCCTGTCATGGTGACTACTGTGGAAAGGGTTGCTTCGGACTATTCGATGAAACTTTGAACACCGAACATGTTTGGATGGATACCCTATCAATATGACCAAATCTCCTTTTGTTTCCGAGCAGGCTCTGGTCGAGTGGTTAACGCCATTGCCTTCAATCAAATGAAAATATTTGTATCGATAGTTCATCCTAAAATGAATTGTTCTTGCAAAAATTCTGCAGCCGTTGCAGTGCTCCCGTGGACTCATTTTCATTTCCACATTCACAATCTCAAGTCACATGTCCATTTTAACTTGCACATACGGTTCAAATCATTTCACACTGACTTCTTCGTTTTTTCCTTCCTTTTTTTTTTGTCCTCAGATTTTATTTACAGGTCATTGGATTAGCGTGATGTAGTTTAATGGTTAACATGCATGTTAACCATGCAACTCCCTCCTCCTTTCCTCCCTCAGGTCCACGCTTCATAAGCCGTGCGCAGCCTCTTGAGGCTCAGTCAGCCAGCCCACGGAAGGAGCCGACACGCACACACGCGCACGCAGACGGACACGATGGCTCTGGCCGAGGCGTCCAAACAACGCGACGACTCCCACTTTCCGGAAATCGTCGAGCTGAACGTCGGGGGACAAGTGTACGTCACCCGGCTCCAAACTCTGGTCGCGGTGCCGGACTCGCTCCTGTGGCACATGTTCAGCCGCCGGACCCCGAAGGAGCTGGCCAGGGACACCAAAGGCCGCTTCTTCCTGGACCGAGACGGCTTCTTGTTCCGTTACGTCCTCGACTACCTCCGCGACCTGACCTTGGTGCTGCCGGACTACTTCCCAGAGAGAAGCCGACTGCGGAGGGAAGCGGACTTCTTCCAGCTTCGGGAGCTGGCCAAGAGGCTCTGTCCGCAGGTGAGCAAGGACAACTCCATCAGCGAGGAAATCTGCCAGAGCGATACCGAGGACGCATCGCTCCAAGGCAGCCAGCCACTGTGCGCATCAGCCGGGGGCGCGGAGGCTGCGTTACGCACCAGCACGGCCGTGCGCTCTCCGTCCATGGACTCCAGGAAGTCAGGCTATATCACCGTAGGCTACCGAGGCTCGTACACCATCGGCCGGGACATCCAAAGCGACGCCAAATTCCGCAGGGTGGCACGCATCACAGTATGTGGCAAGACGTCCCTGGCCAAAGAGGTTTTTGGAGACACGCTGAACGAGAGCCGAGACCCGGACCGTCCGCCGGAGAGGTACACGTCGCGCTACTACCTCAAGTATAATTTCCTGGAGCAGGCCTTTGACGAGCTCAACGAGGTGGGCTTCCACATGGTTGCATGCAGCTCCACGGGCACCTGCGCCTACACCAGCAATGATCCTGGCGAGGACAAAATCTGGACAAGTTACACCGAATATGTCTTTTGTCGAGAACAGTAGCCACAACACTTTTTCGATGGAAATAAATGACCCCTTTTATTCTACTACGTCCTTGGAATCATTGATAACCCGTATGACCGTTTAATATCCAAAGATTAAAATGCACCCCAAACAAAAAGATACTGAAATGTAGAACTGCATGGTTGTAGACCAGTGTTTCCTAATCTTTATGGAGTTATGTGCATATATTTACCACCAAACAAAAACTGACAAGTAGTATAAATATACCCTACAGTGTATCTCTCCGCCTGTATTTGCAAATTCATTTTTGCAATACATCCTCTGTTACTTGCCCCAAAACTCACCTATCTGCTGTTTTGTACTCAACTGATACCAAGGAAATGTTCAAATTGAGTTCACGAGCATCATTTAGACTGTTTTGGGGCTGATGTCAATTACCTCTGTCTTTTGGCCGCTGTCTCAATCCCGTTGAGTAGTTGAGGTTCACAGAACTAAAATAATGATAATGCATGGTGGTTGTGGAAGAGCATTTCTTTGTACAGCCTGTCACTATTGTGAACAAAGATACATCAATCGTAGTATTTCTGGACGAATAAAGTGACATGATACGTACAAAACAATGATTATGGTATTGTGTATGTATTATAAAAGTTGCCAACGAAACAATCAGGCTCCAATAATAACATCATTTTAAATTAAACTTTTAAACATGTCAGAGAGAGCTACGACCCATGTTGAGAATTGGAACACTGTTAAGAACAAACAATTATTATTTTTTTTGTAATCCATTTAAAACTGTAACCTGTGTTGTGAAAGAACCTTCAGTGGGGACAGAAACGATCCAATTTAGTGCAAAGTTGTAGAATACAACAAAACATCAAACTAGGTAGGAGACCAGCATCTGTTTTTCAACTCAATGCTATCTTAATTAGGAGGACAAAATAATTAATTTCAAATTATTTGTCAAGCAGACCTCAAGGTCCTGACAATGGGGCTGCTAGATCGGTCCTTTTCTTCACTGTATATAAAAAGTTTTACAGTCCTTTTGCATATCGTCCTAGTCCAATAAAATGCATGTTTTTGATTTTTTGGGGGGGAGTTTTTTTGCTTTTGGTCAGAAACAAGACATGCTAAGTCAGGTGGTTGAATGCAAAAGCTGTTTCAGCTCATAATGTAGCTTCAGCGAGACATGGTGTAACTCAGCAATGAAATGGCAATTTTATGTATGAATAAACTCATAATACATATGTTGTTGTTTGGAGTATTTTGTTTTCAGTGTCAATGTATGTTCCTGTTATCTCTTGTCATAAACCAAATTAGCTGTGTGAGTTACTAAACAAGTAGTAGAACTTCCAAATAAACTGTTTTTCTCCTGCCCTGTGCCAGCCCCACCTCGGCCTCCTTAATGTCCACCGCTGACCTTTTTAAACAGCAGGCAATCAAAGGGGAGGCCTCAAAGAGAAATTGCACTGGACCTCATCAGAACTCAGACGAGTCACACGGCTATTAAATGGCTCGGGAGGCGGTAAATATCATGGGGGGGGTCTTTCACATAAATTGAGGCGCGTCACATGCTAATCGTACGCGCTTGTCTTTGTCAGTTGCAAATGTGAAAGGTTCCAGCTGCACGCTAATACAAGAGACATGCATATTTGGATCACCTTGCTCATTCATATCAAAGAAGAGGCTTTGAATTCAGAAGATCGTGAGGGATTATTAAAATTATTATAAAAACTAGTGGTTGAGCTAAACCATGCAGGGGATCTCGGACACATCCCTGAGGGATCCCCTTGGCATTAAATTATATAATGAAATTATGTATTTTACAGTGCCTTAAAGATTAGTTGGACATTTTCAGCAGTGAAAAGTAAATATTTTGTCTATAATTAATTTTTGGTTGAGATAAACCATGCAGGGGATCTCGGACACATCCCTGAGGGATCCCCTTGGCATTAAATTATATAATGAAATTATGTATTTTACAGTGCCTTAAAGATTAGTTGGACATTTTCAGCAGTGAAAAGTAAATATTTTGTCTATAATTAATTTAATAAATTCATTAGTTTTCATGTACACTTAATACATTAAAAAACACATCATTTGATGAGGGCTCAGGTAACAAACCATCACCGCTCAGCTTGGAAATGTCACATGACCAAACCCAGAAAATAGGTGCTCATTGTGTTATGCCATGTGCAGCGCAGGATCTAATCCACCCAATATATATATATAAGAATAAATATAACCCTCAGTCTTAAAGCTGCTTGAAGTATCAATACTCGCTGAAGTTCTTGTGTTTAATGTTGAAAGAAAAACCCTCTTTGTTTTTTCAAGGTTATCAATTGATTTTTTACCAACCGAACCACATAGAGATGAATAACTCAGCTCATGATGATCACCGGTTGTATAAATAATCCTACCAATTGATGATTTCAGTGCTGGTATCAGCTGAGTGATCTTATCGCATTGACTTGTAAAATTGGTTCCTCTTTTTAATGCAACCATAGCTGGTAAGCGCACCAAAGCTAATGAAGTGCAAATGGCTGCTGAGGCCAAGTGCAGCTAAACGTGACATTTTCAAAATGCTGCAAAAGCTCTTGTCATTGGTCACATTTTTTTTTAAATGACATTGATTAAAACAATAATTAGTAAGATTTTCCACTTTTATTGACTAATTTCATGAAAACAATAAGGTGATGCCTGCTGTCAGATTAAGTCGTACTTTATTAATTTAAATCGTAGTTTTTTTTTTAACAGAGTGGTTAAATTGTCTTTAAACCTGTGCTATGTGACAAATTATTATTACTTAATGATGTCAAGAGTTTGACTCTGGAAGAGATTATTTTTCTTATGATGCGCAAGAAAACGAGCACCAAGGGCCAAATGGCATCTATGTGAAAAGGAAATGTGTCATGAGCCATCGTTGTTGTGCAGTCGTTTCTATTTCATAGTTTTGTGTACACATTGTGCGTCCGTCACTCGGCATGGCTGCAGTTTGATTCCCTCAAATGGACTCAGGGCGCTCCTCGGCTTCCTGACTTATTTTAGATCAAAGCTGCTTTCATTTGCACATCACAACGATGACTCTGGACCAAAAGCCTCATGATTATTCTAATTGAATCGAGAGTGACAAATACAACCTTCTCAATGTGAGGACAAATCAAAATATTGTATAAGCAAGAGTCCCTAGTAGGATTTTGACTTTGGATCAGTATGAAAATGATACCTCACTGTTTTTTGACATGACATCATGGTCACACCTACACAGATCAGTTTTCAAGAGCAAATCCAGGTCAAGATGAGCGTATGGTTTCCACATGAATTCAAAGCAGGCACCGCAGTGGCATTTGGTTTTGGGAGGGGAGTTTCTCTGCAAGTCATAATTGTAGAGTGCAAAAACGTACACAACAACAATCACATGTAAGCCCAGCGTCTCTGTTTAGAAGTGAGGTCGAATTCCCCTGAGGATGTGCAATTAGGGAAATTTCAGGAAAATTCCTAAAGTCGGACTTCATCTCTTCAGAGGAGAAGCTGAATATAAAATTCTAATATTTCTGTAGCCATGCCAACTTTGCTACATTGCACAAACTTCCATTTCTGATTGGGCATCATTGGTAGCAGCCATCATTGGTACCCTTCTGTGAATCCATTACACAAACTACAAAGAAAAAAACCCTCACACTTAATGATTTTTTTGTTTTTTTTACTTTTGAGAATATTTCCCCCCACAGTATGTCACTCCAAATTGTTTGACTTTGGAGGTTCCACTGTGTAAAGAGAACAATGACATCATGTGTTAGCTGTCATTCAGACCAAAGAGTCTGCACAAGTGATTTTATTATGTATTTTAAATAAGGCTTACAGAGTTTATGGAAGCCCCTGCAGTTATTACGCAATGCACTGCAGTATATCAATAAATGTCAACCGAGACTAACTACGGGTTCCGCTGTGCCTCTTTCAGCAGCAACAGTTCCCTGTAAGGAGCTTCAATCTCAACAGGAAGAAGGGTTTTATCTTTTCAGAGGAACCAAATATAATGCGTGGGCTGCAAAGGAAGTCAAATGTTGAAAAAAAAAAATTCAAATTAAATGCTTGCTTTACACATAAAGCAGCTGTATATATTTTTTTAATTTGTAAATAAAGACAGTATGACAAAAATGTCAAATTACAACCATTGCTGCTGAATATGAATTTGTTTTTTTTCAAATTGGGTAATTTCTAAGGCGTGTGTTTATTATTATAATTTTTTTTTTCATTTTAATGCAGTTTCAAAAAGGCTAAACCGTATTATAGAATTAGTAAGATCTGTTTTTAAATTAGAATTACAATCAAGTTTCCCATAACTACAATGTATACACATATTTGATCAATAACAGCCATCCTCAGAGGAACTGAAATGGCTGCTAACCTAAAAACATATTGACATCTGTGCCAGTCTTCTTCAACCAGATGTTGCCTCCTCTGCTTGTTTACTGGTTAAAGCACGATTGGATAACTGGGTCAAAAAAAAAAAAAGGCTTAATTTAATTTTCTTACACGACACCTGGTGTGTCTACTACATACATATCTAATTATCGCATCAGTATTTAAAGCACAAAGCCAAATATTTCAGTGGAGTAGTAAAAGAGCAGAGAAAGGCAGCGTCCAACCACCCGCAGGCAAAGCTTACCACTCTTGCGTGTTCTGGCAAACATCAATGGTGCTATTTTGATGCTAGACCAGAGGAAACAGTTCCCAACATATATTTGGAAGGCACAGTATGCGCAACTGCAAGGCCACAAAAACCCCGAAGCTTGCATCTTCTGCTGCTTTTATTACGTGTTGTTTTCCTTCATGCATCATGCTAAATATAGGCAAACCTTGGGAAAAACAACACAGATGAGCAAAATGCAGCCATCCAGTTTCTATACGTACTAAACACGAGACTGAAGGGAGCATTGGAGTGCTACTAGTGTGTGAAACGTGGCTACTTGTTGGACCTAGTAGTACAGCAGCACAGCACTAGTAAGATTTAATGATGCACTAGTAGCCCGTGAGTAACACAGTTGATCTACTAGTAAGCTGAATTGAATTGATTCAGAAAACATACAAGTACATGGATCTTAATATCAACAATATAGACTAAAGGCTTAAAAATAAAAAAGTAACAAGTAACATTTTAGCATTGTAAAATGAAGTTACCGGTAACCATTCTTAATATGTCACTGTATAAAAAGCAGACAAAAAAAACACACCACCCAGAGCTGTTTTCTCCCAACATCTATTTACATGTAAATTACTGATCTAAATATAAAAAAAAAATAAAATAAAAAACTCGGAAGAGTGCATTGGCAACTTCACATGACTCATTGGCAAGGATATTATAAGAAATAACAAAAACTAAAATGTATTCCACATTTTTGTGAAGGAAATGAAATAAAACCAAAAATGTATCTTTAATAAAATGTACTAAAACTAGCTATAATTATAGTAAAAATATCCTTTGAATTCATCTTTGTCAATTAATATCTGATCAGTACAGGAGAAGGAAGGTCCAACAAGTGTTTGAGAATTTTTATTGACTTTCTTACGCAAGACTTGGTGACCTTTATTTTTTTCTGCACTAGACAAATACATCAAAAAAACAATTTAGATGTTTAAATTTTTACGTCAGTCGTAGTCACCTACCTACTCGAGCTATTTGTCTTTGTCATGAAGGTCCGCTAAGGAACACTTGAAGTCGTCATACCAGTCAGAATATAACTGGCGTGTACTGGTCTTATCAGTGATCTGAACGCATCACGGGTGTAGCAGGTGTTGCTGCCCTCAAGTGTCTCTCTGTATTGACACCCCCGCTGTGTGTGGCTGCACACCAGCTGCGCCTCCTTGTTTATTGTAAAATGGACTTCCCATTTCTTTTGGTCTCATTGTCATTCAAATGAAGAATTGGGAAATTTTTTTAAATCATTTTGGCCTTGCGCATGTTGTGTTCTCACACTGCCTCTCGGGGAGATTGCGTGTACATGCTAGTGCATATTTGCGTCTAGCCGCTAGTAGCGAGAGCTCTCTAACGGGCCAACCACTTTTGTTGTTTGTGCGGAACCCGACTGCGTGTAAATCCGTCCACAGCGTGAGGTGCCGTCTGCGTCCCGGCGCCAGTGGCGTTGTGTGGGTTGTCAGCGAATAGTCGTGCCCTCTTGCCCTCAGAAATGAATGTGGCTCTCCTTTCCCAATTGTGAAGGCATCATCAAAAGTAAGCAGTCGTAAAAGCGGAAAGGGTTTGATCCTGCGACAACTGACGAGTACTGTATTCACAATCTTTTTCTGTTGACCCGCAAAAGAGTGGGAAAACGGTGTCAATTCAATGAGAAGGTGTTAACGCATTTGCATGAGGTGTCTGTCTTCTGCTCTGCTGACATACATGGTGATGATGAAGACTGAGAAGAGTTCCCAGTTTCTTCAAACAGATCACAGAAATCAATAAAAACTGTAACACGATAGAAGTGTTAAATGAATTCAATTAAGCAGAAGACTTGGTTTCAGCTAGTTTGGGTTGACCTCCCCTTTTAATGCTTGAGTCAAAATGAATATCAATTTCCAGCCTACAAAGCCTTACATTTTGCAGCTAAGTCTTAAAATGAATGCTGGCTTGTATTGGCTATGAAGTCAATTAGATTTGCAGGGAGCGGATTACCGGCCTCTGCTTCCTCATGATTCATCTTTTTTTTTTTTGGTGAAGCACTTGACATTTCCTCTCCCTTTCAAGGTGTCTCTCTAACAGCGCAGGATATCTTTTCAGCTGGTGAAAGTCTCTCATGTGTTGCAGCGTGAAAGTATTGATTTGTGATCATGCTCACATTTTGGAACGCAAGTGTTTCATCACGGTGACTTCATCACCCAAAGCTGCTCACATTCTATTCCTGTGAAAGAACTTGTACACTTTATTATTTGACTTCCTGTCGAGTGACTTAACATACAGATATACACTTGAAACTTTTAAGCATGAAGAGTTACATGAATAATAAACTTCAGAATAAAATCAAAAGGAGCATGTTCAGCACCTATCAGCATTTGGCACCTGGTCAGATAGCGGTTGAAATCAGTAGTGTTCTCTCTTCAATAATGAAAAACAATCTAAAAAATATGAATCATAAAAATCATTAAGATTAGTTTTTGCCCATTCTCTTCATGAAAAGTAGGCCTACCACCTATTGATTTAACTCCCCTGGTGCTAATCATATCGAATGCACCCTGTTCCCCACTGATCCCTTGGCATCCAGGTTTAGAATCTGCCGGTTTTCCTCTAAGTCCCCTGCCAGCTTTTTACAAGGATTACATCCATCCCCCTCCACGTGCACCGATGCCATCCTGAGGCCAAGAAAGGTCAGATGGTTTACGATATTAGCGCTATCGATCATTTCATGATTTTTACCAGGGGGAGGCTTAAGGAGAGTGCCTCTATGAAAACACCCCAACTTTTCCGTTTCTGAGAATCCGTGGCTCTTCTACGAGGGATTTGAACGATTCCGATGGCAAAGCTCACCTGTCACTATTTGTGAACCGTGTCGTATGTCGCATATCCCCCTGAGGACACAAAGTGTCGGGCAGCCAGAGCGTGAAATTAAGTTTGGAGACAAATGGAAGTCAGTGATGTGATAAAGTGAAGCAAGCATCAGCGAGTTAACAAGGCAAACAGTCTAATTAGCTCATGGAGTCCCTTTTTTCGCTTTGCTTACCATTCTGTAGGCGGTGATGGCTTTAATGGCAAACATGGGGAACGAATGAATGAGGGCGGACTGGGGGAGGTCTCATGACTCTGATGTTTGCGCTCCATTTTAGTCCTCTAACATGCACTAACAAGATGCTAAGTGATGCGGGACCGTCAGGAATTTGACCGGAGATAAAACCTATTAGAGAAAAGACGTTTATTCAAGTGTATGACGTAAAAAAACGATTTTCACTTTGGAATTAATTTGAATTGTTATGTTCTTACTCAATCTCATATAAATTGCAAATTCAACCACTGTTTTTACAAAACAGAATTATACCTTGACTTATGAGTTTAATTTGTTGAAAATGCATTTTCATGTATAACAAGTCAAGTCAAGTCAAGTCACTTGACTTGACTTGACTTGACTTGACTCATGTATAACATTTTTTTCGTACGCATCTAAAGAAAACTAGCGCTGGATTGTGCAAGGGATTGACCACAAATGGTTCAGCAACAAGTTGTAGACAGACAATGTCATATTCTCTCTTTCCTCTGCACACAACAATTTATATTAGTGCTGTATAGATGCACTCGAAGAGGAGTTGAGGCATTTTTACAGCATAAAGCTCTTGTAGGATTTATGAAAACACCTCAATGACCAGTATAGTCATCTTCTAGCTGTTTTATACTGCCACCGTGCGGCCAAGAAAGGCAGCGTTTGTTTGATGCAACTGTTTCATATTTTTGTAATTCTATTTAACTATTACAGTCCTGTATGTTTTTTTAAAGTACAACATAATGTGGTGCTAGTTTTACTCAGTACACATTACAATTTTTTTTATATTAGCCTAGGGGGGGCTAGAACAGACGCAAATAATTCCATTCATTTTGAAAGTTTGGAGTTTGAAGTTATGAGTGTGGTCATGGAACAAATGAAACTTGTATTTCGAGACTCATGCCGCAGTGCTAATATTTGTGAGGTGGAAGATGAGCGTAGCTTAGTGAGTGGAATCGAGTTTTCTTGGTTGGGTTAATATGGCCTCCATTTGGATTTGTGTGCTTGACAGTTAGACCTGTTCAAAAATCGACTGAAATTAAAACACTTGAGATGTCACTGAGATGTCTTGTGATTTGCTCACATGACTTCCGGTGCACCTAATAAAATGAACTTGAACTGTTTCTACTGATACATAAGACTGCAATAATATTATTATTTCCCACTGCGATATATGAATACTGTGCGTCTTCTTTATAAGATATGATTAAAAACGCAATAGTGATCTGACTGAGATACTGTTATGTTTTAATATCGAATTACCAAGGACATGAGAAGGAAGGTTATGGGAATTCCATTTCCCGTCTCCCCAAAGAGCCTCGGATGTGTGAATTAGAAAGAAGGGCATTCAAGCAAAACAAGCACTCACCCAGGAGCCAGAAATGTGGAAGAACACTGGAGGGCTGGCCAGCACGTTCCCTCTGGAAGAAGACAGCAGATGGCTCGTTCTCCGGGGACTTCGGAGGAGGAAGTCACCCAGCCTGTACTGGAACATATACGGAACCTCCAAACATTCAATTCAATCAAAAGCGTCAAGGCTAACTTGTTTTTCTTCCTCCCCACAGTTTGTTGACGAGTGCATGCCAATACAAAAGCTGGCCCTTTTATTGTGAAGACATCTTAGCCAATCAGAAATCATTTGAAATTATTCATCCATCCGTCCATTTTGTAGAACTTTTGTCTTCATTACATTGAGCTGGAGATGCCCGTCAATCCGCACTCATCCAGACAAACTACCGTTCATGCTCACATTCACAGATACGGACAATTTAGAGTCTTCAATGATGATTATCATGATTACCTCACGGTGTGTCACGGCTGAGCTGAAGCCTATTCAGCTGACAGCGAAGAGGACACATAATATCGAGAATCATCTTGTCCAGCACATTATGTTTTGAACCACATAATATCATGACATGGTCTGAATAATTCTTCTTCTTCTGTCCCTCACACTTAGCAGAACTACCATCTTTGGAACTGTGTCTCCATCACACTTGGTATGGTCGTTATTTTATAACTCCATTCACACTCATGGATATTTTAGTGCCTTCATTTAAACAATCGTGCGAGAAAATCCATGCAAATATGGGGAGGAAATGCAAACGCCATGTTGTCCCCTCCATAGGAAATAACAGAAACAAGAAAAATCATTTCCAGGGTCAATCTGTTGGCATGCTGAGGATAAAACCCCGACAACAAACTGCAAGTAATTGCCGATGGCTAAAAAGGTTTAAAATGACCAGATGAACAGAAGTACTACTTTTGTCTAAATGGAGCTCCTCAATTCACAGTAATGCTTTTATTGCTTTGGACTGAGCACACAAACGAGCAAGTAACACAAGATAAGAATCTTTACTTTGTTCTTATTGATGTCCATTTTCATTCCGAGTCCAATGACGCCACCAAGCCACCCAATCAAGATGAACTTCATATCCATAAATCGACACAAGGCGAACGCTCTTGTGTCTGCGCAAACAAAACGAGAAGCTTAACAATGGTGCAAATAATGGGCCGTCCTAGGCTGCTCACACGACACTAGTGTAATTACAGCACTGCAAGGGCGATAATGGCGCTGAATGGAGCGCGCACAAAAGAGTGGACCAAAGCTCTCTCGGGGAAATATTGCAAAGTCGCTACAATAACGCTGTATGGGCCGCCATCGTAATTTCCTTGCCTCGGGCGGGTGCTTCTCTACAATCAAGGCGACACAGTTAATTCGGAGCGGAAGGAGTCTGTTTTAGACACTTTCTGTTGCATTTAAAGCTTTGCAAACTAGCAGGAGTGAGGGCTTTGACATTTCCAATTGTTATTTTTAAAATGGATGTGAATGTTCTGAACATCTGTATCAATGCCAGTGTTTTAATGAGGAGTCATGTTCCTTAGTTAAGGAATTTAACGTTCTCCCCCATTGGTGACAATGTTGCATATATGAAATTAATTTGGTGTTTTAATAAATCTTGTCCTGCCTTGTTGAAGTCAAATTTTCCTCTTCTGGTGTAAGATTTTAATTAAGTAATAACATCCTCAATAAATACTGAGTTTTTTTTAAGAGTTTTACCAATGTATTTTTGTCTCACTTTGTTCAAGATACAATTAGTCATTGATCAATAGAATCAATTAATTGAGCATATGTAGCAGTATTTTGTGCAACTAAGAGCTTTGCCTGATATTTTATTGGCATTCACATGAGTCAAAATATTCAAAGCTGTCAGTATGAATCATTATGTTGTTAAACCAAAATGACAGCCTTGTGGTTAAATGAATGACATTTTAGTAAAAGCATTTTATGTCTCATTGGATCAGGCTGTGTAGGTGCAGGTGTACTAAAATGTTGTGGTGACCTGAGTCCTTGAGGACCATCATAGGGATGATGAAGGTAAAGGGCGCCAGGCCGAAATTAGCTGTAGTCAAGCACAGTCACTTCCCACTTCATCTCCTCTTCTGTGAATAATTCAAAGCACTCACCCCACAGCCCCCCCCCACCTCCTTCAATCCACGATCATATTTGGAAAACCCCCAAAATGGAGGATGTACTGGAGCTGTGCTTAAGGAAATCTGACTGCAATGCATTGAACTATTTCAGAGGGTTTCTGCCTCCTGGTTACATAACAAGGATCACGTTGATATTGATTTCAAAGGCTATGCTGCATAAGTGGGGAGGCAAATTTATCTGTAACATTATGCACAATTTGAATACTGCCATTAAGGACAGTAAAAACAAAACTACCCTTGAATATGGATGAATTAAAATATATTGCGGATATATTACATACAAAAAGTTAAATACAACTGAACTCTAATAATTAACCGGTGGTGGATTTGCATTCAGTTTAATCCACAGTTACATTAAGTATTATTTGAAAATTTAACTCAATCCCAAAATAGAAGATACAAACAAAATCAAAACACAATTACTTGCCTTATCACAAATTATTTGAATTTGAATGAAATTGATTTATTTTCCGTGTCACATTAGCTCATAGGCTAATGACGGTTAGACAAAGCCTTCCGCTTAACATCCTGTTTCAGGGGTAGCGCCGGCGGGAGTCCCATTTTGTTTCCAATAACAACTACGTCCTCCTATGTCATAAAGCGTGTGAGTCAGAACAGAGCAGAGGATGTATTGTCTTCGAGAGGAGATGTTTTATTATTTCCTCTTAATGTGCTTTGCAGCCTGCAGGCATCCCACGGCCCCCTCGCCTTGTTTGTAGCGTTGCCCTTTAGAGCGTCGGGGATTAACGTGTGGGGCTGTCTTCGTTTTGTGACTGCTAGGATTTGTGCTGATCACTAAAAGGTCACAGATCAATATCTGAAGAGGGGAGGGGGGTGATTATCTGATGATAATATGGTTTGATGATTGCATAAGATGTCTCATGGATGTGAATGGAAGTGGGAATGCTTGTTTACCTCATATATGGGCCCTGCAATTGTCTAGTGACCATTTCCAGGAAGGTTGAGGTGAACATCCAGTGCTCTACTTTTGTGCTTAGTGCAAGTCTAGTGCAAAGTGCAGTCTAACTGCAAGATTCTAAAGTAAAAAATGGATTCCTAGAACAGTTGATATCAAAAACAAATGACTACACAGTTGTTTCAGAACAGCAAACATTCTGCGGTTCTCCAGAGAAGGTGGCATTTACAGCTTGACCTAAGGTGCTCTTTAATTTTCCGTTTAAATCTTTGCACAGACGATTGGTTTTTATGACACTCGCATGGTAACAGGTCACATGACTAATTATCAACGCATCAGGTGGATTAGGGCAATAATGAAGTCATGCAATTTACATGGTTCAGAGGAACATAGCAAACTTGTTCCCGAAACATGATTTCACGCTTCATTAAATCATTTTGTATTTTCACACCTTTTCACTTAGTGTTCCAGATGCATGAAGTCCACCACGAGCCATGTGAAAGTCTTTAAAGTAATAAAATGTTTCTTTCTAAAAATAGAAAGGAGCATTGTACTGCCAAGGACAAGTGTGACATGACAAGTAGCCTGTTGAAAGGAAAAATAACACACACACAAAACATTTGACAATTGACGACCAAATAGAACCTGAGCCATAATGCATTTTGGAAACCAAACATACATTTTTGGAAAATCCACATTAGTGTAAATACAGAAATAACAAAAATGATTTCATTGGATGTTTGCATTTCTAATGGAATGTTACTATTTATGAATGCATACATTAAATTATTAGGTATACTAATAATTAGATTTATACTCATGATTTTTAAAAACGATATTTCTTCCATTTATTTGGTGTTTAAAAAAAATCATTTTAAAATTCACAGTACAGCTTAAATACTGATACTTTTAATTGAAAACTACTTTAAATGTACCACGACTTTGCTTTGCTAGTGCTATATTTGACCGGTAAATGTATTTATCGCAGAATATACACGTTAAGTAAAATTCCTCGGAAGTAATGTCAAGAGGAGTCTGACATTTTTAGACTTGAAACTACAGTACCCTCTATTGGTGAATTGAAGTTACAGAAACTAAAACCCTGCACACACAGCACTAGTGACCATTTAATTAATTACTCATCGTTTTAACTGCAAGTTGAAAAGTATCTCCTTAAATACAACTATTGATTTTATATCATACCGAGATCAGAAAGATGATTTGTTGTTCTGCTTGACTCCCAAAGTTGCTGAAATTTTTCTACGACAGTGGAGTAGCCAGTTTTTGACTTTGTCAGGGGCACAAATAATTTCTTGGCAATACCTTCGATGTTTATGGTAAATTTAGGTTATGATTAAAAATTAGGCATACATGATATAACATAGGTCCTTGGGGGAAAAAAAAATCACATTTTCCAAAAGTTCAAATGCAGAACATTCCGACGACAAAGCAGAGGGGGAAAAAGTGTCTTGCTCGGATTCATATTCCTCATCCAAGACGGACGGCATTGAGGTTGTGTTTGTTTTCCAAGGAGTTGGATTTAAAATAGTTTCTGCTGCAGAGCGCCAAGACAAATCCAAAGTAGGGAATTTGAGCCTGAGCATTTCTCTCTTCTGACTCACTACCGTTCAAGTCTTCTTCTCAAATATACAGTGACAATGACAATTTCCTAGCTTTTGTCGAGGAAGCAAGAGGCAGGTGTATGAATATTCAATAAACGCTCATTGCAAATTGGATCTCTTGTAACAGCTCCGGTGGCGGAATTATTACGATTTGTGGAGATGGCTTGTCAAAAGCGTTATGGATTGCTGCTTTCCGAATCAAAAGGGTATGACCAATTGCCTCATTGAAATTCCACCCAAACACCTGGAATCAGACACCACCTGACTGCAACATCAGAGTTAAAGTCTTTATTTACAAATCTGTGCCATCATTCCATATTCTTCACTACCTGTGTAATATTTCATCTCATTAAATACAGCCTGGATAATGATAATAGTAATCTTAATGACTTCTCCCTGTTGCAGACATAAAGGCACATAAGTAGGCGAATGACCACTGAACACCGCTAGTAGGAAGAAACGTTATTTTCATTCGAAATTTAATAAAAGGAAGATACGGTAGTAAGATATCAAGCAGAGTGGTGAGGAGCCTTTTTCTTCCAAGGGCCATGCTAGATTTATGAAAACATATGATATTTATGATAGAATTAACGTTCACCTGATCTGCATTTGAACCCATGGGCCCTGGATTTTCCCACCCCTGTAGTAACCAAATATGGCATGTATAAGAAGAACCCTTTGTACAGTTGTAATATTTCACATCTTGCGCATAAAATATACACCACCAGTCTTACCCACTTAAAAAAAAAAGAACAATTCGAATCTCAGGAATGAAGATGCATCACGGGTTGTTGTCGCTTGTGGTCTCTTCGTCGATTTTCTGGAGGACCCTCAAATTACATCGAGGTGGGCTGGCCGGCTGGACGAGACACGGCACAAAACCTTTAAATTGTACGTACTTCACAGGTAATTGGCAGCAATGTTATATGTGAGCCCAGGTACTTGTTGCTTGGCAGGATTCACAGGGCTAAATAAATGTTCATTCCGGTTCATGTAACAGCCTGGTTAAGTATTGTGTCCTTTTTTAAATAATCGTTTTAAGTGAATGAAAGACAGATGAACCAACCAAATAAGTAACAAACGCACTAACCTGTTAACGAGTTCACTAACCAATATACTGACTGACTGACTGACTACTTAGTCTGTATTAGAAATAAAATGCATAAACGCATTGTAAATTACAGCAAATAGGTGTTTTTGGACTGTTGGATATAAGGGCACAACTACAAACCTGATAATGAGCTACTGTGAGTGGACAAAATAAAGGTAGATGGGCGGTAGGACTTTGCCTTACTTTTGAATCGCATGTAGCAGGTGTTACAGTAGAGCTGTTTGTTTCGAATTCGGACTTCAGCCCCGGCTTCCGATCCCCCGAGGGCCGATTTGCAGTCGATGCACTAGAAATGAACACAAAGTTGATTGTTCAAAAAGTGATACATTTTTTTTTTAATAATTCCAATAAATTACCAACAAACAGACTGATTTGACTAACAACTTGCAATTTGACTTACTAACTATGCTAACTTAATAACTGACCAACTCAACATACTAACTAACTGACCAACTCAACATACAAACAAACAAACAAACAAACAAACAAACAAACAAACAAACAAACAAACAAACAAACAAACTAACTAACTAACTAACTAACTAACTAACTAACTAACTAACTAACTAACTAACTAACTAACCAACTAACCAACTAACCAACTAACCAACTAACAACTAACCAACCAACTAACCAACTAACCAACTAACCAACTAACTAACCAACTAACCAACTAACCAACTAACCAACTAACTAACTAACTAACTAACTAACTAACTAACTAGTGACCTACGTAACTGACTGGGTGAAGAACTGATGTCTGACTAATTTACTAAACTATTAGCTCACCAGCTAAATAACTTTACTGGCCAACCAGCAGACTGATTGACCACCCAACCAGCGAGCTATCAACTTGACTAAGTAAGGAACTGAATGGCCGACCAACTGACCAGCCGGCTGACTGATGAACCAAACGCTGTCAAAAGTGGAAATGGCAATCAAGACTTGGGCTGAAATACGCTTTATCTTTCACTAACACTTTAGACTTTCAACAAGTGCGAAGATGAAGGTGTGAGTCAGAAGGTGTGAAAATGATCTCACCTTAAAACAGGTCAAATGATAACAGAGTCCGAGAGACTCGATGATCATGGCTGCGCCTTTTCCCAGCGCCAGGTCACACAATGTACATACTTTCTTACCGCTCACAGACCTATATCGCACAAAGCACAACTTGGACATATGGAAGCACATGGAGACACTTGCAATTGCTCAAAGCATGGCTGATACTTCAACTTGGCAAACAAAACAAGCATGCACAAAACATACACATATGTATGTGTATATATATATATATATATACACAAATGTGTGTATATATACACTATATATATAATAACTATATATAGTAATTATATATATATATATATGTATGAAAAATCTGTTTGCCAATTGAAGAATTCTCATAATCTATACACAATGTTGTAAGATAAAAATAAAAATTTGACATACAGTAGTCTGAAATAAAAATAATTTGCCATAAAATGCTGACGCTTTAGCCGGCACTCCCATAAAAGCTGCCACATCACCGCCGTTCAGAACCAGTAGACCAACCCAGTTTACCTGCTGCGCTGCTGCCGACCACCTGCGTCAGAACCAAGTTCTGGGGAGGTGGTGGGTGAGAGAGAAGACGTCGAAAGCGACGACAACTGTCCAGACCAGGGGGTGTTCCCAGCTGCTGGGCCCCCGAAAGAAGCGGGCCGAGTGCTGGAGCCGAACCGCGCCCCTGGCGGCCCATCGCCGTAAAAGGGAACGCTGCCGGAGAGGGCGGAGTGAGGCCGCGAGTAGTTTGGTATATGGGAGTCGCTCCTGAGTGTCCAAGACGAACGCCAGGAGTTGGGGGGGTTATCCAGGTGGTCAAGAGAGCCGCCCCTGCAAAGCCAACCCCATGCCCAATTTTGCCAGTTAGCCCCAGCACCAAAACCCACAACCTGCGTACGTCGGCGTTAGCGAGCCCACACCAACCACACCAGCACCGGAATGGTTGACCAACCTGCGCGTAGATGGCAGCTCGCTTTGGCTAGGGGCGGTGGCGGAGCGTTGGCGGATCCAGCTGTTGTCCGTCAATAAGTTCGTTTTCTTCTTCATGTCGTTCAGGAGCTGCTGGCGTTGGAGCTCCGCCTGTGATGGCGGCTGCCCACCCATTGCGTCGACCACATCACCACCTATCACTGCAATCAGAGAGGGGGAGGCCAGACATGATCTCTGAGAATGAAAACCTCAAAGATGAACCTCTTTCATCATTCTCGAGCCACTGAGACATGTAATCAAAAACATAATTATCATTTTAAAACATAATAATTGCAGCAAAACTCATGGCCGACTCATGAAAACGAGTTGCATGAATGAGCCAGTCAGTACAGTCACGTCCTGCAATAATGAGGGCCACGAGACAATTTAGTATAATGCAGCAGTAACCCGGTTAAAATGATCACATGCGTTTATTTGTGTCGTCTCATAACTGTTGCAGTAATAAATCGGATCTAACCATGCGGCCAGCATGAACAGGAACAAAATTTGAAATCTTTGCATTTGGTGTGTTGGAATAAAGTGTCCACAGGCTTCCCTAAACTAGTTTCTGTTCATTCTAAAGACATTCAAAGAGTCAATGTTGATGCTGAAAAGTCAGATTTGATCAAGTCCATCAATTCTGAATTAGATTGTCTGATTTGCATGCTGATTGGAATGTTTTGATTCAGAGGCCAATCAGAGCCAACGATTGCGGCGCAGGAGCCGACCTCTCTGGGGCTCCCTGTATCTCATGGCAATGAGAATGTTTCTCCTCTCCTTCTCCAGCTCGCTTGCGGCCCTTTGACCGTGTGCCACTTTTTCCCGTGTGCTCTTGGCTTGCTCCTCCAGCAGCCAGTGGGCCATGCCGCCCCGATGCATTGACAAACCTACAGCAGCGGCGCACATTTGACGTTTACGTGTGCCTCACTAGTTCAGTGGAATCCATTGAAGGTCACAGTTTTAAGTACAACTGCTAAGTGTATTGTAACACTTAATTACTGACCTCTGTTTGGAAGTCTTTCTTCAGTCTCAAGCAATTTAGCCCTGTAAAAAAAAAACAAAAAAAAAAAACAATTAAATTTAGATATTTTTTGGGGGAGGACACACATTTTTTTCCACATCTTACCATTTGCAATTCATATGGAAATTATATTACACATGCACACACACGCACACACACACACATTATTGCTTTATCTTAATAGCCAACATAATGACCGTTGCTCCTCGATGGCACGCTTCCTCTCCTGCCGCTCTTGCTCTTCCGCGGCCATCAGCCTCCTCCTCAGCTCCTCCTTCTCTGCCTCTCTCCTCTTCTGCCACGCAAGCTCCTCCTCTTCCCTCTGCCTCCTCTCCTCTTCCTCCTTCTCTCGGGTCCTCCCCATCTCCTCTTCCACCTGCCTTTGGCGCGCCTCCTCTGCTTCCCTCTTCCTCCTCTCCTCTTCCACCTGCCTTTGGCGCTCCTCCTCTGCTTCCCTCTTCCTCCTCTCCTCTTCCACCTGCCTTTGGCGCTCCTCCTCTGCTTCCCTCTTCCTCCTCTCCTCCTCCACCTTTAGGCGTTCCAGCTCCCCCTCTCTCCTCTTCCTCTCCTCCTCCTGCTGCCTTTGACGCTCTAGCTCCTCCTCCCTCCTCCTCATCTCCTGCCTTTGGCGCTCCAGTTCCTGCTCCTGCTCCCTCCTCTTCCTCTCAATTTCCTGTCTCTCTCGCTCTAGTTCTTCCTCCCGCCTCCTCATCTCCTGCCTTTGGCGCTCAAACTCTTCCTCTCTCCGCTGCCTCTCCAACTCCAGCTTCATGCGCTCCTGCTGCTCCTCCTCCTCCCTCCTCTTCCTCTCTTGCTCCAGCCTCTCTCGCTCTTGCTCTAGGTCCCAGTAGGCGAGCGTTGGGCCCGCTGGCTGCAGGAGAAACAGAAATATGACCGAAATAAAGCATATTAGAGAAATTGCAGTGCAATATAATAACGTTTCTGTCCCACATATACGATTATCATACTTGATGCTAGAAATTTTGTATTGTTACGTTTCTTTCTACAAGTAAATTGTTGTAACTCCAAAAAATAATACAAGTATTTTCTTCTAATACTAGGAACTTAAGATTATTATACATATTTCTGCTCTTTTAAAGCCAATCTTCCCAACAAAATAGCGTATCATTTACTGTAGCAGTGACAATAAATGATGTGGTACCTCGCGTTGTGGAACACTGCTAGAGATCTCCTCCTGAGCCTTTGTCCACTCCTCCTGCAGTTTCTCCTGGTCACGTTTATATTTCTCCTATATGACAAAACAATAACACTGACACTTCTAAATATGGAAAGAATTTTGTCTTCTACTTTCAATATACCTGTAATTGGCGCTCCTGCTCCTTCTGCCACTTCTCCTGTCGCCTGCGTTCCTCTTCTGGATCCCAGGACCAGCGAGTTGAAGACACGGTGAGTGGTGGAACAGGTATCTGAGGATGGAGAGGACATGTACACACAATTAAGCCCATGCAGTAGAACATTAAGCTGTTCCTTTCTTCTGGGTTCTTCCTGTGTTGCTGAATAAGGTAATCAAAACATTAGTAATATTAGAAATGACTTAAGGGATTTTCAACTTAAATGTAGGAGGGGCCAATTTTTCAGTAGTGCTACTGAGGGGCCAAATAAGACAACACTAACTAGATGCTATTATAAATATTGACAAAATGTAATATATTTAGTTGGTCATAACTAATTTATCAAGAAAATATAGCAATGTACTATATAAAGATGGCAATGCACCAATGTTGGTACTCACATCTGGCATGTCAGAGCCTGCTGATCCTTGAAAAAAAAGACAAAACCATCCAGTCAATATTTGTGTCATGCACCATAGAAGATTAATTCAAGGCACCCTGCAGGCCATCTGCCACATTAACACGCTGCTGATGGGCTTATTTACTTTTTATTGCCCAGTCAAGCATCAATTGATCATGAAAAGTCACAATGAGAACAACAACCCATGAGAAACAAACAAATGTCACGTTCACCCCATTCCAACTTATTGATTGCCTTCACTCAACATCAAATGTGGAAATGGAGGAAATTAAGAAGAGCATGATTGCATAAGCACATCATCAGCATGCAGAAGTGAAAAAGGTTGAACATGCTGAGCATGGCAGGAATATGCTTTTAATGTGCATAGCAAAGTAACAAAAAAAAGGGAGAATAAGTTTTAATTTTACACTAAATGAAAAACGCTATTAAAAAAGTGTTCAGAGTTTTGTTCAATAGAAATTTCAGTCATTTTCTTAACAATACAAGATATATTTTATGTAATGAAGGTAACATCATTTTTGACGAGATGCCTGAAGAAGGAAAGAAAAACCTCTAGAACCAGACGAGTTCAAGGAGTGAAAGTTGGGCCCAAAACACATTCTGGGACTATTACCCTATTTTTATTCAGTTATCCTCCAACTGATCATTAAGCATGCAAAGCAAACCACCCCAAGGCTGAGACATTATTGCATGAAACAAAAGCGTTAAAAAACACGAAATAAGCCCCAAACCTCGTAAAACGTTATTTTTTACCTTTCTCAAAAAACTCTGATCTCCGTTTTAAGTTTATCATAGAAATGGGCTCTGATTCTATACAGGAGATGGGAGAAATAAAGTTTAATCAAGGAAAACAAATTTAATATACTACTAATATGTCACCTTTACTTCATGACCTTACCTTTTGTCATCATGGACACTTTGGGGTAACCGCCATCGACACCGTTGGAAGCCACATCCTGCACAAAGGTTCTCCTTTAGTAAAAATCTGGCCTACGGATAGCTCAAAGCATTTAGGGGGTTCACTTACCACGACCGAGTGGGTGGTGGCCTTGGCGGACGTGTCAGTGAACGAAGTAAAATCCAGCATGTTGGTGGCACCGGCATCAGGGAAACCTACAAGTGTGGTATGATCCATACTGGTCAGATTGATGGTCTTATGGCCTTTAAATGGCGGGGAAGATGGATCTCTGTCCCAGTCTGCATGCAGACAATATAGCAACATGTTGTTTTTTTCTTTTTTAAATCAGCATATGTTTTAGTGGCAACAGGGAAGCCAAATGCCGAGAAATTCTCCAGAGAGAAGCAAAAGACACGAGTGTCATAGCAGCAGAGGGGAACGGGACAGAAAAACCACCTTCCTCAGCCATGAATCATATGACAGCTGTCATTCACCCACAAAGAGTTTGAAACAAAACCAACCAGCTAATGTGGGTGCAGACGTTTGGAAATGGGTTTATCCAGTTGTGATAATCTTTTGAGTCCAGTGGAGTGAAAAAGAAAAAATATTTATCCTTATCTATTTTTGTGCATAGTTTCCTCAATATAATGTTCAAGACCATCAAACAAATCTAAATATCAGACAAAGATAAACATAAAATGCAGTTTTTCCAATGCTGAATAGTAACGAACGAACGAAAGAAAGAAAGAACGAAAGAAAGAAAGAAAGAAAGAAAGAAAGAAAGAAAGAAAGAAAGAAAGAAAGAAAGAAAGAAAAAAAAACTTAGAGTCTAGGGTCTTAGAGCATTCTCCTTCAACTAGGAAATATCCTGCAAAGTCACTCTACTGTATGATTTGTGGGCCACACTACTTTCACAATATTCAGGGGCCAGGCACGACTGTATCAGTTCGCCAGCCAGACTAAAACTGTGGGAAATAAGTGAGTTGTGTTGCTCCTGCCAGAAGAAAAACGGTTCGGAGTAAATGCTGATAAGAGAAATAAGGACCACTGAAACAAAGAAGTGGAAGAAAGTAAGAAAATATCGCCATAAGAAACAAAAGTAGAAATGAAAACCACGGATGCTCAACACAGTAACAGTCATCGTCACGAGTGGAGGCGTATGGGGCCTCCTGCCATGCTGTCATGGGAACATTCACGCATGATTCAACAAACAATTTATGCTCCAATTTTGACTGTCACAATCAGTTAGCTATTTGTGAGGAGTGCAAGCGACAAGTTTGGTGTGGGAAAAGTAACGTCAACACAATCCTCTGGACCCAAAAAAATCCCCTAAACAAAGTGGAAGCTGTTACAGCTGCAAAAGTGGTCAGTACTTTCTTGCATTTTAAATTCTTGGGTTTTCCCGAAACGTTGTTTACAGTTCAAATAGTCCAAATCTGGTAGACACACATACACACACACAGACACACACTACACGTATGACTCACTGCTCTTGCCATAACGCCTGATGTCCATCACCAAATTGCCCTCCTGCAGAGCTCGGTCCATGCCGGCCTTCCAGTCAAGGTAGTTCATGTCCGCCACCCGGTGGCTGTTCAATGTCAGCACCTCATCCCCAGGCTGCAACTGGAATATGTCAGCTGGGCTGCCTATGGAAGACGGACAACACAACCAGACAGGGTGAAAGTTGAACTTAAAATTCACATGTGAAACTAAACTGATGTGCATCGTGGAGAAGGGGCAGTCTCAGTCAAAACGGGAGGTTCAGGCCCCGGGAGAGTTGTCCCAGAAAGATGCTGTCCTACATAGGTCTTAACTGCAGTGGACTAGAAAACATGCTCATACACAGCAGCTATGGGGACCCCTAAAGTCTGGCTATTGATGCATTTTCTAAAAGCAAGAACTAGTAACAAAATAGCACTACATACGGTTCTGCGTGTTACCACGCTTTCATTGACAGAGTGCTAATAGTTTGGTTTGAGTGTCTTGGATGCTTCTGCTGATACCTGGTTGGATGTAATTGACGTGAGCTCCACTAGAATCCCACGCCACGTCAAAGCCGAAGTCTCGACTGCTGTTGGGCTTCTGGTTGAGGCTGATCCGCATCTCGCACATACTTTCCTGGAACAGAAATAAATAACAATTGGGTTTAATGGACAGGAGGACCAGAGCCCTGAAGCGAGCTAGACTTCTTGTCAGCATTCAAGCAATCCCAGCACTCGATCAAATGTCAAATCAAGAACTGTTTCGGTAGTTAACATAAATAGTCGACCACTACCGGTCGTTTTCCAATTTTACAGCAGGACCGATTGTGACACACCATCCAAAATCCGAGCAGTGCAGGAATACCTTGCTGGCTTCGTTAGCTGGAAGGTCCCTCTTGACCTGAACTGTGCGGGATGAGATGCTTGATGTAGAGGTGACACTCTTCCCCGTGGTCTCTTCTTGCTCTTCGTCGTCGTCGTCCTCGCTGCTGTGGACGGGGCTCGACTGCGACTGGGCCATTTCTTCGACGGTCATGAATTGATGATAGCGGCTCGGCACCGACGTATTCTTAGGAACGGCGGTGTTGCCGTTGACGCGACTGTTAGAGTCGTTCAGCTGTAGGGAAAAGATATATCGACAAAGAATGAACACCGGACGTCCGGCCTCAATTTGTGAACATAGTTTGGCTCACAAACTACAGTGGCACCTAAAAGTTCTGGAACCCCAAAGGTTGTACGATTTGGAGTAGCAGATTACGGTTGGATGTGAGGTGCCACTGTATTTTATAAACTCGATTATGAGGAAGGGACATGGACTCACTGTGACACTCCGGGTAAGTGAGCCTACGCGGGTTGCCTGGGTCCCAAAAGGTCTTGGTGTGATGACTGACGATAGCCGCGCACTATCCGATCTCTGGTAGCTCCGAGGAAGGGAGGCGGTTATCCGAGAAACCGCCGCGGCGTTGGCGTCTGTCTTGCTGGCCAGCGATGGTTTGAATATGGAACCAGAAGTTGGGGGTTGCACCTTGACCGGGCTCTCGGGCTCAGGCACCTTTTGCGGGGCTTTCGGAAGCAGTGAGCTCTCCTTTGTTCTGGCCGTGCTTTCAAAGACTGAACTCCTGAACGAGGACGTGGCTTCGGAAGGTTTGGGTGGGCTGAACGAGCTGCGAGCGGTGGCCCTGCCGGGAACTTTAACGGACTCGGTTTCCTGCTTTGTGTACCTCAGCGAGACGTCTGTGGGCTTGACCTCTTTCTGAGCGGGCTCAGACGAGCCGGAGGAGTGATTATAAGTGTCAATAGTGTAGCTTCTGGTCATGCTGTCCCGAGTATGGGGTTTCGGTTTCTCAAATACGTCGGTGTCGTTGTCAAAGCTGAGCAACCCAATGCGGCTGCTGAGGCTGCCGCTCCGCCTCTTCTCCCTGATGACCCAAGGGATGATGAGAGGGTAGTAAGAAACAAGTTGATTTCATCAGAGGTAGCTAGGCCAAAGTGTGCATTGCCCTCATACCTCTCATCTTGCATCTCCTTGAAGGTCTTGGAGTTTCTGGTACTGCTGCTGTATGTGATCTGCTCAACCTTTTCTCTCTCTTCTTTCTTTTTAACAATGTCAGAATTGACACTCTTACGCCGGTTCTTCCATTTGCTTAAGTCCTGCAAAGAAGAAGCCGGGTTCAAAAGACCCACCTTAGCGGGACGGACGTTCACGCGAGTGAACAATGTTCTATTTGTGTGTTTTAGGCTCCACCCGCTTGGCTCGCCACTCCTGTGGATAGGGGTTTGTGTGACCCATATGCAGCGTAAAAGGCACCATTATTCCACAATGCACCGATCAAACTGAATTAGACAGACAGTACATAGAGAACTGCTCGACCAGCCATGACACAATGCAGAATGTGGGTAACTATTTTTTCTTTGGTTTAGTATAAAAACACTTCGCTTGAATTACAGTATGTTGGATTTCCTTATTAAGAACTAAATCCATAACAGAATAATCAATCGGTTTTTCACTTTAAAATAGTTTAGCATCAAAATATGTTAATATAATTAGTCATTTGGCTATTTTTGATTATTAAAAAAGTAAAAATGTATTAAAAATATCTATTCATATTGTTTTTTTTTATATCAATGGAATTTTAGATATTTACACAGGAAGTTCCCAAAATGTTATCTAATTGAAGTCTATTTTAATTATTGCTAACTGTCAAAAAATGTGAATCATAATATCACAATAATGTGATTGGAGTTTTCCCCCCTCCCACATATTTGCGTTTAGGTGTCACACTTACATCCTGCCACTTATCGTCACTCTGCTTAATTTGCTCGCGGTATTTCTCGAGAGCTTCATATTGAGACCGCCGTCTGACCAACACAGGTTCCTCAGTGATGTCATTTGTTGATTTGCTCCTACGGAAACAAAGTGAGGAAAAGAAATCAGAACTAAAAGCAAAAATGGGAGGAAAAACGGGAATCGCATCTCAGTTATGGATCTGTCTGTCAAATATTACACTCCCATAGAACGCTGCTCATAAATATGTTTTTATAATAATCCTGTACAGTAAATAAAAATCAATCAGGTTCTTTCATGGGCATAGCGAAACACTTCTTTTATTGTGCCTTTGAAAGACCTTTTTCTCATTCATTTTGATTTAATGAACGTACAGTAGTATAGTTCTATGGCAACATAATATTTTGACAGTTTGTATCCCACAAATCCAAACAGCACAGTCAACCATTTATCATCCAGAAACTTTACACGATGGTCCTGCGGCCAGACGTTAGATAGCACACTGACACAAGATGACCACTCTGAGGCACAAAAAGCTCAGCTAGTTAGTGAACAGCCCCAGCCCGCGATGCAAAACAGCAAGCAAAAACTGTACACAAACAAACTCACCTGAGAACAAAAAAACTGTCTGGTATTTATGTGAGAAGTGTTAGAGTGCTTACACTTGTGTCCTATTGTTAAATTGTATAAATCTCTTGATCTTTAGGAACCTTTTGGCAGAGGCCAGCAGCGCCCACCATGGCCGCCACACAGTCAAGTGGTAAGCATTTAGCAGGAACAGCCACAAAAGCATGAAACAAGCTAAATGTGCCACATTCCTGGCAGCCCGTGTCAACTCACCCGTCGAAACTGTCTTTTTCTTGCTGTTGTCTAGGAAACCAAAGAAGGAATGGGGGGAAGCGACAGACATAAGTGTCACAGATTGTCACATTGGACCTGATGCTGTCCACTTGTGAGCATTTCTTACACTTGAGTGTGTGTGTATGCGTGTTGTGTTTGTGTGCAGATGGATGACATCATTATTTCACTTTTACAAGACTCTCTCTGGAAACGTAACAAATAACGGTGAAGTACCGTACACCCACGCGGTGGCGATTCAACGGTTGCTTTGTGTAAGTGTAGATTGATGTTGTAGTTGCTGCAGAGATTGTGCGAGTTGCAACTTCCGTCAGCGCTATGAGGAATTTCTGAAGGTTTTCGCGACCTATCCCGACACTTCTGTGTGGTTTTCATGCACAGAAGGTGCATTCACAAGATGATAATATACAGTAGACTGTATATGTATTTATTTGGAGTCCAGGATTTTCTTTTCAATTCCACAAGCAATCTGATGAGAAAACCCTCCATTCAAATATCATAGTACTTCCTCACACAGTGGCTGGGTGCATTTACTTAACTGCAGAGAGTTACAGGCATCTATTAGGAGTAACATTTTTTGGTGGAGGTGGATCATTTTTAAAAAATAAAATTAGATTTTGATAAAAAGGGGTCAGGAGCTTTTATTTGCGCAAATGCAAACAGTACCAGTCTATTGGGGGTAAAGTATCTACTAGGGACAGACTTGTATTAAAAGATTTTAACATTTTTACAAAGGCCTGAGTTGTGTATCCGCTGGTACCCTTGCTGGGAGTACCATGCATCTACTGCAGTTAGGGGTTAATACTATATTACAATACATATTCTATTCTAATCTGTAATAAATTATGTTATTTTTTTGTGGAACAAAATTAAAAATAGAATTGGAAAGCATTTATATATTATTATCATTGTATGGCCTCGGGGGATGGGGGGGGGGTGTTAGTGCAAAATCCTGAGAGCCTAATCATTTTAAAGGACACAAAACATCCAACTTTCCTTTCAACTCCACCATAAACATCAGCCCAAGAGATGCCCCATATTCTCTGTCATGTGATGTGATACAACACCCCATGTCGTGGTAACCGTCGTAGTATGGAGGTCACTATTTGAGGGGAAAAACCTGCATAATATTTGTTCACAAAACACACCTCAAAAAAATAACCTAACATGTAACCTTTGTACATTGTAGCATCCATTAACTAGTCAACAGGAACCTGTACGGAAATATTCCATTTGAAGAAGAAAAAAAACCCAACTTCCAATTCAAAGCAACAACAAACAGTAAATACAAGAAATTTGCCAGTGGTTTTGCAGTGAATGCAGCAGACCAAACAAAACTTTCAAAAACAAACCCCTCCCAAGATGAGAAATTAATTACTTCAAGCTAAATGTGTAACAATTGCATTCCTACAACTTGAGGGTGGTTAGCAGCTCCACCATGAGCTTCTTCTTGTGTCTCCGCTGACTAGCTTCCCTGATGGCCTGCCATTTCTGCAGGTCGTCCTCACAACAGGAAGCTGGCACGGAAGGGCTCGCCTGATTGGCTGACACCTGGGTGTGCTGTGCAGTAAGCTTGCGGACCAGCATGTCATCCGTTTCGGGACACGGCTCCTTTCGGACACGAGTGGATTTGTTCAGCGATGACTCCTGGGTGAGGGGGCACGGCGGGCACAGGAGTCTGGTCTTGAGTTCAGGAGGGAGGTCCCAGGGCTCAGGGATGGCCATTGGGGAGAAGTTGTCAGGGGCTCCTGACAGGGGGCGTTGTTGTTGCTGAATTTTCTCCCGACGTTGGACCACATCATCCTGCTCGATGTCTGGAAATTCCTCCTCCTCTTCCTCCTCCTTATGGAGCTGTGTCACAATATTGATCTGTTCCTTCGATGTCCAAAGGCAGCGCTTTGCAGCCAGAGGGGTCTTCACTGTGGCGAGCTCGCTGTTGGACTGGAAAGTGAGGGTCCGCCTCGCAAACATGTCATCGTTCTCCAAATCAGGGATGATGCTCTCGTAATCGATAGGATCTGGAGGCTCCCGGGGATCTTGGCGCCCTAGCAGGGGCCACTGCTGGCATTTGACCAATCTGGGGCCAGAGGTGGGGTCTACTGGGGCAAACACCAGGGGCGGGGTCTCTAATACAGTGGTCTTAGGTAGGTGTGGAGGGTTGTGAGCGTGCATAGGAGGACTGCAGGAGGCGGGGCAGGTATAAGAGAAAAGGACAGAAAGCTGATAAGTTCATGCATGTGAATTAGACTAAAGACAAAGAAAAGGACAGACATTGATAGAGGTTTATGCACTATTTGGACAAAAGTAATTGGACGATGCTCCAAAGCAATCAATTTCGGTTCAACTTATACTGGAGGTAGTCATACTTTTGCTGACAAGGTTTTTACAACGATTCTTAAAAGGAACAGATTGGCTGTATTATTTGTAGATTAGGTTGAAAAGTATCATAGAAAAAAACATTTTATTATCAAGCCTAAAGAATGGAGGGGTGGGTGGAAATGTTAAGGATCCGAAAACGAAGCACTTATCTATCAGAAGCATTATGCTTCTGGGTTTGTGTCAACCAAAATGAAGTGGTAGGCATGAGTCCTTCTCTTAAGTTGTCAAATGTCTTGCTGGGAGAAATACTTCTATTTTCTTTTGACTTTCTGCAGTGTGGTAGATGCGTCCAAAAACCTTTGTCCACATTGTGTATTTTGTTTATGCAATAAAGTTTTGTGTTATGAGAAAATTGCTCTTTTTCAGTAGAAACAGCCAATTGGACAAATGTGTATATAAAATGACACATGATGTTTTGTGGAACGTCGGGATGTATGTATGGACCTTTTGGCGCTATGAGCCGTGGAGGGGTGAGGGGAGGAAGGGCCCGAGGGAAGCGGGGGAGCGACGTCAGGATCGGAATCGTCCGACGAGGGGCCCGACTTCTCGTGGCTGAGGCCGAGAATGGAAGGAAAGACGGGGAAGGGACACAGAAGATGCGGGGGCAGCGACAGAGAGAAAGAAAGAAACATTAGTGGGGAAAAAATGGAGCGGAAACGCAGAGAATCATGCGCAAAAAATTACATGCTTGGAAGAATAGAGGGGAGAGTTGAGAAAGCAGGAAGAAACTGGACACGCCATTAGGTACACCTGCAGAACCTAATGACATCCAATACAAGAGCTGTAGCACACATTTTGCAGCTATTTGATTGGCAAATACAAACAAGATACATTTGTAAAGGCAGAAATGTGGATGCAGCTCTTGGATTAGAGCCCATTAAAATGGTGGAGGTGTACCTTATGAAGTGGTTTATGTTTCTTCTGAATAGGGCCTGGTTTACTAAAGGCCTACGTGTGCAAAAACAAAGCTGCACTTCCAATTGCCACTCAGGCAGGTGAACCCACGGCATGGCTTTTATAAGGCTGCTTGCTGTGGCAAATCAGAGTCTGTTTATCTTTGTCTTCCATGAACACTTCCAATTCCATGACCTAGAACTTTATTTTATGCTTGCAGCGTTCTACTACTACAGTCTCAAAGCGCTTTTGCAAAGAGCTCGGGCAATTTAGTGAGTGAACAGGTAATTTAGCACCTGCTATTTGTGACTTTAGTAAATCAAGCCCTAAATTGATTTGGATACCTGTGCTCCTAACACACCTGAATCCTTGTATCTTCCTGTACCACGGTCTCCTTTGAGAGCCCAAATTGATCTTCCGGATGTGAACGTCCTCCTCCGGCGTCCACAACTTGGGCAAGAACTTGTGGTATGAGGCATCGCCTGCTACCGAGTGTCTGGATCCCACCTTGCGGGTATAGAGGTCATCTTGCACAGGGTCTGCGTAGCCCACCTCGTCGTCCTCGTCCTCGGAGTTGGCGTATTGATCACTGAAAATGCTGTCAGTGGACACCTGGGGGCGGCGCTCGACCCTTTGTTCCTCACTGTCGCCGCTGCTTCAGAGAGATGGCGCAATCATGCGTGTGATAGCATTTGGTTTGTTAGGCAATCACGGCAAACCAAAAGTAGGAAGGGGGGCGGGGGGGGGGGGGGGGGTGATCCTCAACACAGCTCAACGCAAGCTTGAAACCAAAATTCAGTCAAAAGTGCACAAAAATAATCAGGCAGGCCAAATGAAATTGTGCAGCTGAAACCCAACCTGGCTCAAAACAGGAACCAAATAAAACCTCAGCAAACGGAGCAGTTAGCATGAGCACATCCAAAGATTTTGCCCGATGTTACGACGAACAAACTGAATGCATAAAGGAAGCGTCCATGATTGCGCTCTCGCCACAACACAGTCACACCGATGCTTCTCTGACCTGCGAGCAACCCTGGGGCTCACAGTCATCCCCGGCCATTGCCCCCCGGGCGCCCTACCCAAAACCGACAGGCTGATGGGTACGGAAAAGTTGGCAGGGGGCGCCGGCGAGGGGCTGTGGAAGCGTCGGCTGGCCAGGTCATCCATAACAACGTCGGGGTCCGGGCGGTCTGTGTCAGAGTCGCTGCCGCTTTCGTACTCAAAGGTACACTGTTGGTGAGCACTGGGGGATTTAATCTGACTTTTGTCAGGGGGCGGCCTGGCGTCACTGAGGGCAACGTTGCAGGAAACGGGAAGGAAACAACACCGGTACCAACGTGGACCATCACAGACAAACATCAGCAGCATCGGAAGAAAATGAGTCACGATATAAAATTCCAAAGACATGGACTGTGTTTGGAATCAGTCACTCATGATTGACTTTATACTTTACTCAATGAAAAATCCGTTTTCCAACACCACTTGTGAGCTATTAATGACGTCACTGTTGTTGCAAAATAATAACCTTTTGTGAAAAGTATTGAACAATTCAACAAGATATAATAATAGATATTTTTGGAGAGTATTTTAAAAAACTAATACAAAATAAAGCACTTTGTCCACCCAAGATATTTTTTTTCAAGTTACAACTCAATGCATTATGAGATATATTGCTGTGATTGATTTTTTTCTACTTTTCTAGATGTACATGTCAGGGGATAACCTATACTTCCCACCTAATTTGGAAAGATACAATATCGAGACGAAAAATTGCGAAACAAACCTGCGTTGCCTTTGAAATGGCAAAACCCCTACACAACCACTTCCTACATAATCCATAGAGATACAACCATACGACCAAACAAAACTACTGAATGTAAAAAAATATATATATCATCAATTTGTTGTGTATATGTATGTAATTATTAACTATCGTTTCAGAGTCTTTACAGCCCTCTGAGGGAAACCAGCTTGTGGCCCGCACCAAAAACGGGTTAGACATCCCTGAATGTAGAGGCTAGAGAGTGATTCCGAACACAGCCAAAACTTCTGTTACTAACTTAGGTTTAGTACAGTACCTGGTGATCGGAAGGTAATCCTCATCCATGGGGTTGGCCCAACTGCGTCGGTTGTCGTCGGTGCGCTCAGCTCGTTTCTTCCTCAGGGGAGCGGGAACATATGTCGCGGCCTTGTCTTTAGTGGGCAGGAACTGGTTGAACTGCGTTGTGACCTTCGGTGTGAGGCTGACAGAGCGGCGGTAACTAAGAGACTCCTTGTCGGCCATTCTGAAAGCTGCGTCGGCCTCGGCGTCACTGCAACAACCTGGATGGTGGAAGTGCAGAAAAAAAAAATGTTTGAGCTAAGCACTTTAAATGTCTGATCTTAAAATCATCCCTGCTGTGTTCTGTTGTGCGTCAAGAACATGGAAAGCCAAGTAGGTGTCTGTGTCACTGAACGTGTTCTCAATAAACAGCTAAATCAAACATGCCTGGCCAAGTCCTATGTAGAAAATAGGAAAACTTTGTCACAAGACTATTCCCCCGTGTACATCTTATTGGTGAAAAGGTGATGAGACGAAGCAGGAGGATTGCAATGTTTATATTCAACAAACATGCATGTAAAAATAGATGTGTGTTATGTTTTTTGTTTTTTTTTCTGAAAGATTAACAGCTAAGTAGGCCCTTCCAAAAAAAGCATAGTATAACTTTTGGGTTGGGTTGACTTGAAGAGGCAAATAGCAATGGCTGGAGAAAACAAGACAGGGGAGGTGAGAATAAAAGGGGGGAAATTGTGTTCTGGCAAGAGTATGGAGGAGCACCCCCCCACCCACACACTTTTGGAATCCATTTCATTTACAAGTCAGTGTGGAGCACTGTGGAATGTCACACTGCTCCCATCTTATGGGGGTGGATGAACTATAATATGATTACGCTGCTTTTTAATGCAAGCATGCTCATTATGCTTGATAAATTAATTTATATGTCAATTTTCAACAAAAAACATTTCCGTGTTAGACCAAACCACTAGGGGGCGGCAACTGTTTGTACTAACGAAAGCAACTTTTTGCAGCTTGCCCCCACAAATATTTGACAATCCAGCAAGATGAGATTAAATATTTATGGTAGACTTGTGAAAAAAAGAGAGTAACTGTCAGCAGGATGCCCTACCCTCACTGCTGCCTTTGAGTGTGGCGTCCGATGAGATGCTAAGCGTCTGGGAGCCCAGAGAGTCCAAACTGTCGAAGGAGTCGTCTCTCCTGTGTCCACCTCCTCTTCCTTTTAACTGATGACGCTCCTCTTGTTCCGAAGACCAGCTGTCACCCAAACCACTGTCTTGGGTGCTGCTGCCTGTCTGACCAGACAGTTCGTGTAGAGCCTTTCAACACGGATACACACACACAAAAAAAAAACATTATTACAAGCAGTTATAATATTTCTTTCCAGAATGTGTGGGTGTGTATGAGAGCACTCCCAAATGGAGAACGGCCTTTCTTGGCCATGGGCCTCTCGCTTTTGCATTTACACAAAACCTCAGTGTCCAACAATAACAGTTCAGTTCAGTGTAGTAGTTTTTATGGAAGGCAAAAATAACTATATCTGTATAACTTTTTGTTACTCCACTGTCTTCAGTGGTATGATACCCAGGTCACAACCTCACTTTACTCAAATGCAGGCGCGCTGCTATCTGTGAAAAAAAAGACTCCTCAATGTGCACCATTATCTGGTATAAAAAAAAAAAGTGTAATTGTCTAGCTCACCATCTAACAAACGCTGAATCTTACTCGTAAAATCGCGAAATTAATTGACAAGCTAGCTTGCTCAGCTGGATAACTAACACAAGTTAACCAATAACTCAAGCAGGGATCATCAAGGTGGTACGCGTAGGCACCAGATATCCCCCAAAGAAGACATGGGTAGCCTGTCCCTGTTCTAAAAATAGCTCACCAGTGATGGGACAATTAATTTTTTTAGGGGGGAATGATATAGAAATGATCATCTGAAAATATGCATTTATCACGAAAAAAAAAAAAGTAGCCCTCAGTTTCAATAAGGTTGGTGACAGCTGAACTAAACAAAAAATAATCTAAACTGGATGACACTGTCAAACCCTAAGAAGTCAATTTATAATCAAACAGGCATTGCACAACTGCAATGCTGCCAATCCCTGTTTGAGGAGAATTACAGTATTACCGATGCATGCACAAAATGTGCTCAAACCAGTTCAGTCACATGTTGATGAGAGTGAGCAAGGTGGTAAAACAAGACTTAAATAACCTTGTGAAGCCATGGGATCATATATGACTTTAGCGTGTTATCTATGTTATCCTGCACATACCTAGGGAGCCCTACAGGAATGCAATGTGCAGAAAAGGCATTGCAATAATATTCAAACAGTATTGAGTGCTTGTTTGAATCTCCTCATGTGGCGTTACCTTATGAAGTGCTGTGCCAAGTAATCCCTCAAATGCCTTGAAATTTAGATAAGGTCCATCATAGGAACGCTCGTCCTGAGCTCTTCTGCCAAGCCAGTAAAGTGTGATCAATACCTGTAGCATAAAAACATACAAGAAATAGCTGAGGTTTTGTTGTGTGTTCACACACAAAAAGTGAACAATTCGCTGGTTGACTTTGTTGTTGATTTTTGCAAGAAACAATTCCAAATCCAATCACAAAAGTGAATATACTAAATCTACATAACAGGGTCCATTTGCATGTTTGAAAAGATCATATAAGTACTAATAGCTTTTTAAAAACAAGTTTTCTACGTATGTAGGCTACCAAGCATATTGTTTCTTAGCGTGATTGAACGACAAACCTCTGTGATAACAAACGGGAATGCATTTTAAATGACGATCAAGGTGAGAATTTGTAACAAAACAAATCAGAACTCACATTCCTGAGTCTTCGGTCAGTTTCTTCATCACTGTGGGAGTGAAAATTTAAAAAAAGAGGTCACTGTGTGTGGATGTAGACACGTATATGTGTGTGCATGGTTGTGTGACTGTGTGTGAGTGGACAATAGAAGAGTGGCATTGAAAGAGCTAGAAAGTGAGAGCACAGGCCAGACTACAGTGCCCGCCCTTCACACGCCAACACAAAAGGCTGAGAAAACATAACGCACGCACATGCACACTTCTGAAAACACTATCACGTTGGGTTTCATTGGGAATTTGTTGGGCCCTGTTTTTTTCCCAAAGGACCTACAATATTAATCAAATCATTGGGATGAAACCAATATAAATTTAAGCTCCAACTAAGCTACAGTACGTCAGCTTCCCGTGCTACCAAAAAGGCTAACCATTTTTTGAGTGAACAAAGGACTTTGAAGTCATCATCTGTTATCAGTGTGATGCATTTGAGTCTATCTGTGTGTGCTGACAATCGGCAGCATTGATCAAGATGTGGCCTGCCCCGTTAGCGTCTCGTGTTGGAAACTAGCTAACTAACTAGCTGTGATGGGTTAGCTTCAAGATGTTTGTTACTTGTGAAACTGCCTTGTACTAGTGTTTGTCAAAAGAACACAGTGAAGATGTAGACTTTTAGGCTAGCCTCCCATATTAGCCACCAAATGGCTATCTGACATGTGCTCGTTACTGACGAGACAGTTTCCCATCTCCTTTCGTTGTATCGTTTGTAAGAAAGGCACTCAATGAGAAGATGCCGACTGATCATTTACCTTCTCGCTATACAAAACAGTTTGATGACGTGTTTGTCACTTGTGTAGCAGGTTTCTACTCTCACCCATTGGCTTAAGGACTCGGTGAAACCAAGTAGCACTTAGTAAAGATGTAGCTTTGAGCTAACTTGAGCACACAAGGCTTTTCTGTGCAAATAAAAACAAGGCTGAGTATCATCCGCATCACCTAACAAAGCTGACAGTGTCAATCTGAGGAATGAAAACAAGTACTTTCTGTTCGCACATTGATTGTGTAGGTACAGTTGCAACCGCTTGTGTGTTGTCTCGATTCAAAGAAGCCCATAAACAGCGATAATGGCCCCCGCACAGTACAACAGTGGCGAGGTCGTACATGTACGCCCATGCATTTGTGCTGTCACGCACGAACGCAATAGACACACATGCCCTCTTCGCTTTCACGCCTTCCTTGCATGCAGCCTGACTGATAAACCTGCTAAGGTGTGGGTGGTGCGTAAAGCAAGGCCAGTCGGTTGATTAGACGATAATTACATGAATGAAAATATAATAAATACTAGACTGCCTTTTTTGTGTTGCACACATTCGTGGCAATAAATATGGGCTCAACTGTACGAGTTTAAGAGGTTAATGATAGAGGTGTTCGATACTGCCTAAGTCCTTGAATTTAAATGTTGGTTAGTTAGCTAGTAAGCTAAATGCGTTCACACGCTTCAAACTACTCTTAAAGTTGATCATGCAAAAACGGCACGGTTTCCGATTGTACTGGGCGCATTCAACGCCTCATCATTAGGTTTGCCGCAGCTGCAGTCGCACAGACACACTCTCAAACACGTACACACAATGCAACACTTGAACGGAAGAGGCACTGGTGCCAGGCATCGTATTGTGTCATCAAGTGTAAAAACAGGGAGCGAATGAGGTTTGGTGTTTAACCACGAATACCACTCTCATTTATGTTTATGGTGTGTTCGCCATCGCCAAAACCACTGCCGCCTTCCAAGTGACGCCATGTAGGAAAACATGAAGCAGCCACACCCAACACACCACGCACACACTCGCAGGTCACTCTTGTCCATACAATTTGCATATTCACATAGGAGCACTATTGGGTGTTCTGTACTGCTTGGGATGATAAACCATTTCTTCCGGAATATTACTAGTTTGATCCGCCTATAATAATTTTAAAAACAACAAAATCTACTGCACCTGCTCATTTGTAACCTTCAGAGGAAAGCGTGAGGTCGTCTTGACAATCATTGTCTCCTTCAATCGGTGGACCCCTCAAGGGGCGGTAATGTACTTCCATTCAAATAAATTACACTAATCAATGGGAAATTTTAATCAAAGATGGCTTTACTGTCCCTAAATCTTTTTTTCGATAGCAATAGGATAAGCTAAAATCGAGTACAAGCTACTAGATAGGAGCTGTGGTTTAGTGCAAGCACCTAATTACAAACTACTGGAAGAATCACGATTCATACAAAACAAGTCAGCAACTACAAGGTAGTATTATGTTAACACAAGCTAGTTGCTACTGACTACCCGAGTAACAAGCTAGTAACCTAAAAGCTAATAGCACAAGTTAAACGGTGGTATAAACTACTAGAGCAAAAAACTACTCGACACTAGCTTGTACGCTACAATGTAGCAGCACAAGCTACAAGGTAGTCGAAGCTACACTGTCCTGAAGGCTGCTCTGCAGGCTGTAGTCCCGCGGTGAAGGGAAATAGTTTCCATGATTCATCTGGAAGACTTTAATTTTCCTGTCAGCCGAAAAAGAAAGGGAAAGATTCGGTGTTAACACAGTGGTGAATCACAACCTCCAGTGTGATGAAGCAGGCCTGGTCAAAAGTCATCTTTTAAAGTGCAGAATGAAACGCTCTTATCATCCCTGCCGCAACACTAGCTATTGTATATGACACTTTTGATATTGTCTCTGCTTTACGTAACTGATAACAGCTCTTCCATCAGAGGGTAGCGTTCCCCAGCATGAGGCAATAGAATCACTGCAAAGCTCAAAGGTCAGCATACAAACATCCAATAATACTTTTATGGTTGCCACAGCAAGGGTCAAGTTCACCAGAACGATTGTTACAATCGTTACCCTGGCCTGAAGTCTTGTAATATTTCAAACTAGACCATATCAAGCATTGCAAAGATTATTGTTTGACATACGGTTGCAACACATCCCGTTTCGATGGCAAACCGGTCGAGCAACATTGAAATTCTCGAAATATTTTGGATGAGGGTTCAAAGTATTCTTGTTTTTAACTTCCTACGTGGCTTTGGTATGTTTTGCAGAAGTCCATTTGTTCCTGGGCTTGCAGTGGTGTCAAATGAAGAAGAGTTATCTATTAAGAGCAAATCAACACAATTTTTGGAATAATATGAAATACCATTACAGGAATACTATTAAATGTGACAAGGAGAAATGGAAAGTTATACAACAGAATACAAAGCATTAGGAAGCAAAACCAAGAAAGACTGAACTCTCTCTTGAAGCTATGCCTTGCTAGTTAGCATGCAAATCACTACTGCAAGCTACAAGCAATAGACTATAGGATAGTAAAGCCAACACAACCTACTAACAACTCCCACCTAGCAACTCATAACTAGTACCTACTATGGATCAGGCAACTCCTTAGTAGCTACAAACTATAATTAGCTTGAACGCTAATGCAAACTTAACTTCCACCAGCAATGCGCAAAGCATTTCAGATTGAAACGTAAAATTGACCTGGAAGTTACCATTCTACACACAAGCCAAAGCCATGGTTTGTTTAAAAACCCACACACATGCGCACGCTCACAAACACACACTTGCAGCAGTTGGAAACCTTCAATCACCGCAAAGAGCTTCACATTGACCTGGGGTTGCCGTACGAATTAGTAGCAGACCTTCAGCATGGTCGCTGTCATATTCTCAATAATCGTTCTTGTATTTATTTATTCACAGTGTAAAAGGGAAATTCAGATTGAAAATAGCGCAGGGTACAATGGCTTCACGGGGGGTGAAAGCTTTTGGACACAGAGCAAGGACAGTTGTTTGAAGACTACTTTCTCTTGCCGCGCTCTGATCAAGATAAATGAAGACGCTTGACATTATATTCTCCTAGTTTCCCCACCTGTTGTTTTATTAGTTACATTATCTCGGCTCATAAATTCCTGTCAGGGGCAACACAATTCTATACACACATATATGTGTTCTTTCCCCCAAAAAGTCAAAAACACACTTCTTTTCTGAACAAAACACTCTCAAAACACACACAGATACAAATTTAACCTCACATGCATTGCAGAATGCAGTGGGGGGGGGGGGGGGGGGGGGTGTCACACGCTATTTAAAGCTCCTCTACAGAGTTACGATACCATTCCGATCAATCTTGACAATCTTGCTTGTCAAAGCGACCCTCCGGATAGCCTAATAATAGGACAGGGGGTCCGCTTCATCTCCCTTTTTATCACACGGTGGCAAAGAGAACCGCAAAACAAGTGCAAAAGCAAAGTGCACTTGTAAATTACAAAAACTCCATTGGGAGAAATGCAGTGCACCTTTTGTTTCCACTCATAAAGGGGCTGGTGGAGATGCTGCAGCGGGGAAAAGTGCCAAATTAAATAATACTTTATATATATATATATATATATATATATATATATATATATATATGTACCCGCACACAACCAATGTGTCATAGGGGAGGACACTATTTGAGTAAACACTAAGGTAGTAACTCTTTCAACAATATGGAGCCTCGAGAATAGACTAGACTTTTATTGTCTCAAAAAAATAAAGCTGAGCACTACTCTCAGTCCAATACTTCATTTTTTTGTGGCTGAAAAGGAATTTTGTGCCATCTTTGTAGGCACACCATCATCAACATATGTATATCCAATGACGATAAAGAAGACATGAAACTAAACAGCAATGGCGGTAGTGGTAAAAAAGATAAGCGACAGGAATATGAGTCATTCCAAAGCTCCATAAAGAAAGTGTTTGACGCACTGATATCATGTTGTAGCATAGGGCATCATTGTTAGCTTGGAAGGTGTGCCACGATAACCTGACAGATTTGTTTGTTTAGTGTACATATTATACCCTGTGTCTTATGTGCTTTTGACATCACCTTTGGCATCAACGAAACTTGGCTAATTCAGTGGATGATGGGGGGAAAAAAAGCGGATTGCAGAGGTCATAAGTATCTTTAAGTAAAAAAATAAAAATAAAAAATCCGCCTACAACAGTAGAACTGGAGAGAAAGGGGGAAAAAAAAACGCCTCAAAATATAATATAATAATGAGACAAGCAATTGTGTAGAACAGGTAAAAAAAAAGCCCAAGGCCTAACATGAAAATCCGAAATCCCCTCGAAAGGGTGCCTCATCGAGTCGAGCTTCCTCCTGCACACTCACCTGAATGCAAAAAGCGAACAGGTTGTTCGACATGCCACTCTGCGGGCCGGCCACACTCCCAAAACTACAACATTGTCGAAATGTCATTGACCTGACTGTACTGTATTGCTGCACTTACTTTCATTCCTCTCAACTGACTTACAGCTCCCTCCAAAAGTATTGGAACGGCATGCTCAATTCTTTTAATATGGTGGCATAAAACCTCACTTGCAATAACTGCGACCCATTGACTTCACCAGACTGTTACAGATGTTATTTGAAATACTTTTACTGCCTCCGACCTTGCTGTTCCAATTCTTTTGGAGGGCACTATATGAACCTACAAACCAAAGGGAGTAACAAGATTAAAGCACACCGGCGAGTGCATCAACAAATCATATTTCATCCATTACACATAGTTCCAACATGAAAATACATGTCAAGCTCGAACTGCACCCCACCAAAGCCAAACAACCTCAATTTGGACCATATTGTGCACATTCATACACACCTGAAGTAAACACCTGCTTTCCTCATTAAAATTCATGCACTTTTCAATCAAAAATTAATATAGATAATTGTTTTGCAGTGAACATGTAGGCATATAAAATATTTGATTGGGTTTTTCCTGGGGGCACACAATCAATGATACACAGTGCAGTACTGTTCAAGGTCAAACCATTTCTTTTTTGGAATGAATGTAAATGTCCACCAAAAATCTCAACAAAGGTGATAAATGAATCATGGCACTGCCATATCAAATATTCACGTGGTCTTCCAGGGTTAGACATTTTTATGTAATGCTGCTGCCAGCAATGTGAAAAAGATAATAAAATAATCTCTATATATATTTATAGATAGATATGTAGATAGATTTTAGTTCTGGACCAAAACCATATTACTATCTCTTCCTAAGTCCATGTCCCATCCCTTAATAATATTCCAGCATAATGTCCTGCAACATGACTTTTTTTTTTTTTTTTTACTTGAATTGTGCTGTAAATAATTAAAGATCCAAAAAACTACATTTTAACAATAGTAAAAAAATATTTCTGGATCTGAATTCAACGGGTTCTATCTGTAATAAGATTTCTTCAAAATTGGCAAGGTAGTTTTAAGGCTATTCTGTCAACTGCCAAAGGGCAATGACGCCAATTCTAATGAATTCACATGTTGTGCGAGCGTGCAACAGTGCGGAACCACATTCAAAGTCTCATTCATACACAATACCACAAACACACACACACACAAAAAAGAATGCAAAAAGTTAGCCACTTACTTGACTGTCACTCTTGACGACAAGTCCTGCAGGTCCCCGGGGTGAAAGAGTTGAGCCTCTTTGAGTCCGAGCTTGAGGCAGGCTTTGAGGAAGACGTTTATGTTGTCCTGGATGGATGAGAACAAGAGAGCACAGATGAGGGCTGTCCACCACCAACGCACACACACACACACAAAAAAAAGGAATCACTCAAGAATTTTCTGGCTGCACTGGTGACTACTCATTGCTTCCAAAGTTCATATCGCGAAAGCAGGAAGGCAGGGAGGAGCATGTGTGCATAACAAACACGCAGTTGAGCGCAGTTGTGGAGGAGTGGCACCATGTGACAGGAGCTGACTGACAGCAGCAACGCCACCTGTAGGCAGGGCAAGGGTGTGGCTAAAATGAGGAAGTGTGACGTCACGAGGCTTTATGGTTGCGCTCCTTCTCACACCCTTTCTGTGGAATCTGAGGTGCAGCGGCCTATTTGGGAGACGGTTGCTACGAAACGTTGCGGTGAAAGAAAAAACTTCTTCCATCGACTTTAGGGAGAATTAATTGCATCAGTTGTGTATATATAAAGGATTGAAATTATTAATAAAAATATAGATGTTAAAACTCTATCATGACTAAATGTATAAAAAAAGTATAAACATATGTGGACTGACCAATAACATTAAGAAAAAATGTAAAATTTACCACGTGTGTATGTGTGTGCGTGTGTGTTGTGATCGTCATTTTTTTAAATTATATTTAGTGGAGAAGTGTCCCTCATTTTTCCCTGACTACTCTGATTCGACCCAAAATATAATAAAATAAATAGATAAAAATCTAACCTATCATTGATTGATTTTGAATTGCTGGTTTATTCATGTATATAATCATAATTTTGCATTATATTTTTAATAATAGTATTATTTATAATAATAATAATAGATTTCTTTAAGTTAGAGTTTAGTTATATGGGAGAATAAATACACAACCTGTGGAATCTGTTGTGGCGACTTATTTTGGAGATGGTTACCACAACATGCAAGGGGAGAGACACTCATAAAATATTTGCATGAAGGGAGACTTGGTAATCATTTTACATGTAAATATACAACATTATACAATTCCCACAGAGCTAAAGTGAGTTCCAAGTGAGGACGTGGAATGACATCATCATGGTCTGGTGTAATTGCTGGGTAGATTCTATCTTTAAATAGGCAAAAACATGCTGGCTCCATAAGCCACTGTAGCTGCCCACAGACCAATTACCCAACCATGCTGTCTTTGTAATAATTGCACTATCCAATTATTAATATGTAAAATTAAAGGTAACCAATAAAACACAGATCCCCTACATTGGAATTTGACTTGAGCAAGAGGGGTGGAGTATAATTTCAGTTTGGCACTCCAAATTTATGATGTGCCAAACAAATATTGTGGGCTTGGATTAGTTTGCCATAAAATATAGGGATTTATTTCTCATTCATTCATTTTCTTAAGTACACTCCAACATGTATAGACAAATTGGAGTGTTCCAGGCGGATGCCATCTTGCCCAGTGTGAATGTACATTGGTTAAAATCTCACTCTGAGCTTTCACTTGCAGGATTGCCACATTGCACAGGAATTTAACATGTGTGTTTTTGGAAAATGCAAGGAAGCTGGACTACCCAAAGAAAACCCACACAAGCCTGAGAAGAATATGCCAACTTAAAACAGGAAGGCCTGAGCCAACTTTTGAACCCAGGACCTCTCAACTTTTGAGGCACAGTTCAGAGCAACAGTGTAAACAAATGTTCACATCTGTTTATTTTTGTCATGCTGTAGAGTATACCAGTTGGCAAGAGACGCTCTAACAAACACAACAATGAAAGGAAACGGGTGTTTGCTACATATGTTTACTTTTTTGTAAGTAGACACGTTTTATCCAAGAGGAGACTGCGGGCAGACAGAAAACGAAGCACTGCAACAAATTGCGGCGTATAAGAATGCATTGTGCTGAGCATCTGGGTTAGTGTGTTTATTTTTGACATTTATAGTCTCATTTTATTTGATGATACAATTACACAGGGATATTAAACATTATTGTAGGCCTATGAGCGGCTCACGGGCCACACAGGCTGTCATCCTGTTCTTCATCTCTAACATAGTTCACATGCACAAACTAATTAAGGTGTTTATCCACCTCGCCTTCTTCGGCTCATCTCCAGAATGTTGATGAGCCGACAAAACAGCGCAAACTGCGCCCGAGCACAAGTATGTCGCAAGTTTGATTTCTGGGTTGTTTGAGTGTAAAAAAGATCCTCTATGAATGTAGACGAAAAACAAAAACTTGTGGTCAAGAATGTAACAAAATGACCACAATCTCCAATAAATCTATTTATTTCTTGTTTACAGACGATTCTCATTTCCAGACAATTTAAGGTTCAGTCTCAAGGACACTTCAACTGTGGACAGCCAGAACTGGGATTTGAACTGCTATGCCATCAAGGTTAAGAGAGAATTGAAAATTGATCATTAACATTAGTCGCTGCCAAAACCTGGCGCGTTAGCGTGCTCCAAAAAAATTAAAGTTCTGGCTCGTATCTTGAAGAACTCGTAACTTGGGTCACTCTTAAGTAAAAGTGCCATTGTACGACATGTCAATTTTTCTGTAGTCCCCTAAATGGCCGTTGTTTGGTATTTTCATTGATTTGGTTCATTCAGTTTAATACTGTGATTGACATGTGACCACTCAAGATATCCTTTGAGTTGGAAGTTGGGGAACAAAGCTTTCGTCCTGCTAGAAAAAAAAAAAAAAATCCACCGAGCCTTTCTTACAAACATTGTAATCGCCTTCAAAGTTATTAAAACTAAAGTTGATGTAACTTTGTTATGAACACAATTGAATTACACATTGCTGACACACTGGCAGTTTTGAGATAACCATGTCTTTGGAATGCCACGCTGCCGCTTTTAATCTTGCTAAATATGCCTTGTCCACCCACTAATCCTTTTCATGAAGACTTAAAGTATCTTTTTTTTTTTTTTATTGACATGCAGACTTTTCAGACAGATTGTGTCGGGTCCGTTACATATACATTGGTCACATTGTGGTCGACTTTCTCTTTTCTGCAGCAGCAGTTTTGGGCCTAAAACGGACAAACACTGCAATTAGTCTCAAGTGAACTTGAGCCTTCAATGCTATTAAAATAGCAGCCTGCATAGTTCAGGTCCTTAAAATATTCTCTGTGTGAAGGGAACAAGTTGTTGGCAGTTGTCTGTCATTGGCACAAGTAATGGCTTCGATAATGATTAAATGTCTGTTAGACATGGAGGCCTGAATCCAGAAATCACATACACCCATTAACAGCTTTTGTTTGCATCGTTTCCAGTGAGGAAAAATTGCTAATAAAATGGACTATTGAACAGGCTCCACTTTATTAATAGTAACAGTAAAAAATACTATTTTCTTGTTGCCATGGCAGCAAAGCAAAATAAACAGTTAATTTCCACAGTTATGACGCAGCATCAGGACCAAATGGGGGTTTAGTTTTCTTGCTGGTGGATACTTTGATGCGATGGAGAGGAAATTGGGTATCAAACCAGGAATCGGGAGTCTGCCGTATCCAGCCCGAGCTGGTACATCCCTTCATCAAGCCAAATCTAAACACGGGCTCGCTTCATGTTACCACAGCTCGCTGTTTCTTGCAGCAACACAAGGCAGAGCATTGCGCTGACTTGGGAAAATTTCCCAAAAGAAAACCAAAAGAATTCTTCTCTGCAGCCAATGTTACTAAATTTTCTGCAAAAGCAGAGTTTTTTTTTACTCTTTCCTTTCTGGAGGTTTTTGTTCTTCCAACACCGCAGCCTGAATTTGATCTGGATGACTACAACTTTCACAAAACACAAAGTTGATTGCATAACAATAATATAATCCGAAATGAAAATTGTGTACTTTTACTTGTACTATTTTAATTATTTATTATTATTGTTTGAATTTGACTTTTGTTTGTTTTTGTTAGTGGGGACAAGCGGTACAGATAATGGGTGGATGAATGGACATCTTCCTTTTTCAACATTAACAAGTTATATTTTTTAAAAGAAGTGAAAAAATAAAAAACAAGTAACAAATAAAGTTGACTTGACTTTCAAGCTTCACTGTGTTCATGTTCACATTTGGGGGCACTATTTTTTTGCAAGTCTCCCCCTGCTGGTCATTAGAAACTGACCAGATTTCAAACCTGTGAGAGTTTACCTTTCCAACTTTTTTACCTTATTTGGCTTCATATGCTTAAAAACCACACAATTGGTGCATCAATAGTCCTTAAAAGGACTATGAGTGGCTACAAAAATATTGAGGAGAAAAAAATCTCCACTTCTGCTCCCAGTTGAGTGTGAGAGAGTAAGCCATGTTCGCTTGGAAGGACCCTGGTCTTTTCTCTGTGCGGTTCGCGGTACGCAATAGCTGCCGGCCAGGCGGGACTTTTCCTGTGTATTCGCTGCACAATTTACGACCGGGTTGGTTTCAAAAGGTTTGCGGTCCAAGTCTCGGAAAATACCGCAGCAGATCCAGCAGGATACTTTGCTTTAGCTGGCGTTGCCTGTGTGGGGAAGGTGCGGGAATCATGTCATAATATTCATGATGGCGCAGGCACACTTTAGCATTCCTAACTGTCATAACAAGTGTAAAAATGAGTTGAAGTTGACAATGTGTTAATAGACTGTGTTTAATGTGTAAAACTTGAAGTTAAAAGTTGTTTTGATATGACTAAAACCCTCTTTACAAACATGCAAGCAATCATTGAATGAAAAAGCGTGGAGATAATCCTTCAGATGCTCACTGACCTCAAGTTCCAAGAGATTTGCTGCCATAAAGTGCTGAACATCCATTTCTATGGTTATCATCACTATTTACCTTCACTGAAACCCTTTTGTGGTAGCGTCACAAAACAAGCTACAAAGACAAGCACTATCAGCTGAGTTGAAATCGTTTTATGAAATCATTTCCTGAAATCTCCCATTATTTTGTACGACTTGTGGTCTTATTTACTTTTTGTATCCAGTGTTGCTTCCACTGCCCAGTATGTTGATTGACTCGGTGTCTGTGTGTGTGTGTGTGTGTGTGTGTGTGTGTGTGCGTGGGGGCGTTCTGTGATTCCACAAAGCAGCTGGACTCAATTACTCCCACAAGAGAGAGCTTTGTAACGGCTGGGTTTAAGGCACCTTTTCAAGCTTCCATTTCCCTGAACTTCGATGCAGACACTCCCCGAAACTAGCTAAGCCACTCTGGAAAATCATCTTACATCTACTATACATTGTCAGGCTGAGAAAGGTTTGCTGGAAGCAAAATGATGAAAAAAAAAACACAATAAAAGCTCCTTACAGCTTCAGGAGGACATGCAGTGATTTGTGGTTTGGTATTTTTGGGCTTATTTGGGAACCCATCCTTCATTTCTTGTTGAAACATTCACCTATTTACTGTTTTACGCTCAGTATATAAATATTGCTTCGATGGCATCTTGTGGGATTTTGGTGTTGAAGTAAAGGGATGATCATCATTTAGTCAAAGCTTAGCCTTGTCTAATAGAAAAAGTCCTTTCCCTATATCTTGTGGCATCTAATTAGGGACATTTTGGGTGGACGTAAATTATTGTCACTATTTTAAACTATTTTTAGTTTTTGGTTTGATAGTCAAAAAAAATTCATGACCTTTAAGTAAAGAAGACTTACCAAACCAGCGATTGGAGTTGGCAGTCTGTTGACCCGCTTGATGATGCCGGGCTTGATCTTGTTGATCACACTGGAGGAGAAGGAGCAACACATAAGACATTTGCTAGTCTGCTCTAAGTTACGGGGAATGAACAAAAAGTTTTGCAAAGCCCTGCAGTGTTTACGACAGTGTTTAATGGCGGCCACCTGGATATGGTTTCGTCAGTGGCAGTTCTGCCACACCATGTAAACAAGCTGGACCTTCCACACAAGTGAAATAAAGACTCACTGAATAGTTTATTAAGTTTTACTGTCGTGTGAGATGTCAACTGCATTAATTATTTTCCTAAAATTGGTTTATTACTGTATTTATTTCATTCAACTATTCATTGATTAATTTTTCATTGATTCATTTCACATAATTCATAATTTGTTGGTTGATTTATTGTGAATTATTCATTAATAACCATATTGAGGTGTGGAGAATGGATTGATTGACATTTATGATGTGTAAAATGAGTCTTGACAATTAAATTGTACTAAACAGAAAATCATGCCATTTTTTTTTCTCACAAAAATCAACTCATTGAAGATGTTGATATTATTGAGATACTATATTTGTCCTGCAAATCATTACAAATCTGCAAAAAAACCCAAAGCCTACTCACATTATAGTAAGTAACTAAGCCATGACTGCAAGTGAATGGTGACGTTACAACTTCAAACTATAAAATGGAAACCGGCTATTTGCAGGGTACAGGAACAAGGAAACGCCTCCCCAACGCAAAATAAATATAGATGTAATATAAAAATGTATTTAAAACATTTTTCTTTCTTTTTTTTGGTGTGGTTTCATAGTGTGGTTGTGGCCACCGGCGGCAACTGCAGGCTGTATGCGCCCCACCAGTTGGCCATTCTTTTACTTTGTGTTGTCGAATGTGGCGACATCATGCACGTTCAAGAATGTAAAAGGAATGTTAGTCACACAATAGAAAGTTGCTGCCATTGGATCAGATAACAAACTGGAAGCTGTGGAGGAAACAATCGTGTTCGCGAGCCGTCTTCCTTCGATAACCAGCAGCACACAATGGCAGCTACGGGTCACGTTGTGTTTGAGAGTGTGAAAGTGATTTAACCTTCATCTTCCCTTTTCCTCAAACTGACAATACACAGCATGGGTGTCTTTGATGGATTGTTATTTGAACTAACATTGTCTAAAAACTGCAACATCGACCAGAATGTTGTTGTATTTCAGTTGGAGATGGCAGTGATCATTCCAACGACTGTTTCAGATTTTTTTGTCCAATCAATGTTGCTAAATAAGAACAAAATAATACAGCTAGAATACATACAAAAAACATTTCATTTGAATCAGGAACCAGAAATTAGAACACTTTCATATTTGTCTAACTGCTAAGCACCCATATATGTCTACATGTTTTCATGAAGCCATGAGCAAATTGCACAAAATATTAAATGATAACTAACCTACATTACTCTCCAAATATTAAATTTTTGGAAAACACCCCCATAGTGGGATGAGATTGTCACTTTTTAGAGGTAATCAAAGTTTTGGTATTGAATTTCAGTTTAACTATGCAAGTGTACCTATTGAAATGACCAATCAATTACCCCCCCCCCCCCCCCCCCTTCCACACACACACACACACACACACACACACACCACCCCTAGATGTTTCAATATAAAAACAAAAAAAAAATGTCCGATGACTCCATTCAGTTGTATGCTGTCAAAACTTATGACACAAAAGATCAGCAACAAGAAGAGAGTCAGCGTTCGGGGGCGTTCGAGGGTTGGTTGCTGGGAAACATCAGTCACACCAAAAAGCCAAGAGAGGAGAACCGAAAACGCAGGATACTTACTCGCACAGCAGAACTCCACTCTCCAGAGCCGAGCGGAAGTCTTTGCCCTTAAATGTTTTCTTGGTGACTGCCTGGGAAAAAAAGGGGAAGAGAAACAAGTTAGGAGTGTCCAAGTGCAGGCTAAGAAGAGGAGGTGCTGGTATGTGACCACGAGGGGGGTGGTGGGGTGGAGAAGAAAGGTAGGATGTGGAGAACAGTAGGAGCGGAAGTTTGAGGTATTTCCTCCAGTGTTCCCACATGGTGTCTTTGGGGCAAAGTGGAACAGCTTCAGGTGTTCCTCAAGGTGCTCTCAATCTTTCTTAAACCCAGTCCGGATTCCCAAACCCCAATGTGAACGGAACATCTGGAATGCTGCATGAATACTGTTTATCCTGTTTAGGCAGCCTATATCCTATAATTGGCTTTCGGCAACACACTCAAACCATCACCGACTGGCAACAGAGTATTGGAATGAGGCCGTATTTTTGTAATGTTACTATTTATTGCATTTCCCGCTATCTTTACAGGTATGTGATTGTATGAGAGGAATGGGGTTGTCACACAAAGATGCACGATCAAAGATGGCACGGCCAAGTTTATTACATCATCCGCAGAAATCTTGCAGTTCCTTATACCGTATTTAGCGGACTATAAGTCGCTATTAGACTTGTACTAATACATGTTTATGTTGCTAATGTTACTACTTGATTTATTTATGTTTTGAAATGCACATCTGTTTTAGGAGTGTCGACTTACAACTTCAAATGGAAACAAGTTTCTCAATATTCATCTCCATCTGGGTTTTACTTGATCCTCCAGCGTCACTCTTGACAGTCAAAACAAAGCCAACCAGGTTGTAAACTGACTCTGCTTGGCTTCGGAAGGACAGTGCGGTTGCCATTGTCATCATATTTTGGCGACTCCTTTTTTTATCCTACGATTTCCTGCTGTGGGAGGCCTGCTTATTTTTTTCAAGACATTCTAATTTTACTCTAGAGTGACAGGAAGTCACAGTCTGATATGGTATAAAATTAGTGACAATTTATTAATTGTGGTTAACATAAAGTCTATTTATTGTCATAATGCAAGGAGGTATTGCAGGTGACACGCTCGAAACAAGTTGAGCGGGTTGGTTGTGATGTTTCCTCCTATTACGGCTTTTGTGTCCCATTCCCTCTCAAGGAACACAAAAGCCTTAATGGTCGCCCTATCTACCGTCTTTTTTGTTTGGAGAACAAGCAAATTACATGAGTATCCGATTTCAGTACACTGTGATGATTGTCAAACAATTGTAGCGTTACCTAATGAAAACTAATCAAGGGTTAACTGAGCTAAACAGGAGGGGCAGAGGGCTCACCCAAGCATTTAACTTTTTGTGCACTCTTAATTGTAATCATTAGAGACATCAAACATCCACTCTCGCTTGGCTGTCGGATGCGTGAGATAAAAACTCCCAACTGCTCTTATTTAACGGGGGAGATTTAAGAGAAGCAGCGGAGATTTTTAAATCCTTGCTGCAAAAGCTCCAAAGCCTGTGCTCCCCTCAAGAATGTGCTGAATGCGTCCCGTGACGACTATTTTCCCCCTTGTGCCCACTACATGTTACAGTTGGCAGGATTTCTTACTGGTCTTCATCGGGGCTGTCACTGAAGATGCCACAATTAATTTACTGTCAAAACACAGGAGGTAAAAATGCAGAGCTGTAAATATGGATTTGCTAGGCAACAAAGTCCAACAGAAAACCAGTAACTGCGTCTTAGCTTTGGAAACGGCAGTGTTGTACTCCTCGGGTCTCCACATTAATTAATTTATTCTTGATGCTCTCTTTTTATCTATGAGAATATCACAAGGAAACAAGGAATCAGGGCCGGTCAGAAATTGTGGGCAGGCCAGATGTAGCCCACGGGCCGTACCTTACCTACTCACGTCTTCCACATAGCCTCAGCTATACGAGTCATGTGATTCTTATGATTCACGAGGAAGATTAAAAGTGTACGTCTCGAATGTCAGAAAGTGTGTTAGATGTCAGAAACATTCCGGTGCTAAGAAACGGCAGAATTGTGGATGTGTTTCTCTGTTTCTAAGACTGTGGATGAAAAATGAAACTAAAATAACTAGGGTGTGAGATTGTGGGGAAAAGTCACAGCTAAGAGAGACAACACTTCAAATCCTTTGAGTCATCTCTGTGGTCAAACATGAAGCTTTGGAGATTGTTTTGACAATGTTCCATATGCAAAATATTAAGAAAGAAATGTCATTTGCGGGCAGATTGTGGTGCAAATCTCTCTTTCAACACATTCTTGGCACTGTTGCTATTCCTTTCCTTTTCTTTATGTAACAGTACAGGGGGCCTGTAACAGGAATGTGTCCATGTGACAAGCTGCAGAGCATCTGAGAATAACTTTTTAACATTGACGCCATTATTTCTAAGAACACTCAAGTCTCTGTTTTAAGTTGTGTGAAGCCTGGCGGTTTGTTAATCATTCAGCAGCAAACGGATCCAACAACACAGTCTCCTCTCGTTAAAACCACAACCTTTGTCCAATTGCTTTTTGCCTTCTACCTGCACGAGCTGGTGGGCTTCCTTATGGAATCTTGTTGCCCCCGAGCTACAATGGGCCAGTGTGCATGACACTGATGTCACACTGAAAGTATTCACATTCCCCCCCCACCTCGTGAAATTGGAACAATATTTGTTTAGTTACAAGCTGGGCACAACAAGCGAGCCATCCTGCGGAGAGGAGAGTATCTGGGACGAGGCAACATCTTTTCAGCCATTTTTCGCAGCCTATTCGAGAAGCCAAAACTCGATGACATCATGATAATTTACTCACTTTAAATCACACATACAGTCTTGGACAAGAATGTCAAATTAAATTTGCACTTTTAATCACTACCGATCCTCAGAACAATGGGTAAAGTCCAAGGACCTCAATGAAGATAGAAGGACAATTAGATTGACCAAATTGCAGAAGTCTTCGACCTGTTTCAAAAGAAGTGCCACCAAAAGATCATAATCTCAAACGATTTTTTACGTAATTATGAATTGGCGTACCATTGGGAGAAGACAGAGGGTGTCACCCTCGCAGAAAAGGAAATTGAATAGAACATTTCTGTTGCCCCTGCAATCCACTCCTGACAGGGGACCAAGCCAAATAAATAAATAAATAAATAAATAAATAAATAAATAAATAAATAAATAAATCTTGGCTCATTTGGACTTATCGAGGTTAATATAATTATTTTTTTTAACTAAAATGTTGGCTCTCTTAAATCCGAAACTGCATTACAGTAAATGAGTAATATGTGAATTTCAGTGACTCATCATCACGTTGGTGACACACCAGCTCTAGTTTTATTTCGTCCTGAAGTTTTTTTCTTTTAGCTTAAAACTTGTCAGCCAAGTGTGGAATCGTCCATTTCTTGACAAAGACATCATCTCTGTCCAAATGTCACTGACACCAATGACAGAAAGCCCAAATAAAAACGCGTGCACTCACTTCGATCCACCTCTGCGCCTCCACGTACGCGTCCTGGCAGCTCACCGTGGATTGTTCTCGCCACTCCATCACACCGAAATATCTTGTTAGTCTTTAAACGGAACCGAACCTCACTCGGTTGAACTCGCAGTTACACGTTCACAGACATTGTTGTGCAGTCCTCCCTTCTTCTCGACAAGTGGACCAACCAGGTGTTATTTACTAATCTCACTGCGAACAAAAAAAGAAACAGTTAAATGCATTCTTTTGTGCGCAAGGTGGAACACTCACGCATTCTTTTGCATCATATCACATGATCACTGCGCTTAAATTCCATAAGACACACCTGTCTAGAGTGATCCTTACCTTTTAATGGTCCTCCCCACGCAGAAGTCACTTTATACAGTAGGCGAGGACCATATTCCACGGATTCTGCGTAAGAGACTGAGTTGAAGAAGCTCTAATACGTCTTGGTAAATTGTTTCAAAAAAAGTTCTCTCCCTTGAAGAGATCATACTTTTTTTTTCTTTTAAAAGCAACAGGCACAAAAGTTATCACAGCAGCGCCACTCTGTGGAAACTGCTGTGTATTGAAGAGTGTCAAAGTGTAACCCATGGGTGGAAAATTGGCTTTTGACTGTTTACCTATTAATATAGATCTCTGGAGTGTCTTCCAACTCATCAAGTGTGAAATTAAACAATCAAGTGTTATGTTGTAATTTGTTTTGAAGTGTTTTCAAGCAAGCTCTGCTGCACTCCCCCCACTGTTATATAACGGTGAGCTTATTAATAGACTCCTTCACTAAACCGAAAGGTAAGCAGAGCTGCACTTTTGGACAGATTAGCATTACCTAAGTGTAACAAACAAACAAAATAAAGTTTTAAAAATATATATTTTTTAAATATTGTAAAAAAATTAGACTGGAAATGCTGACCCAGTATGTTGGGGTTGTAATCTGTCGACAAAAAATAAATTAGGATTTAAAGTAATATGGTTTCCCTTGAATTACTTTATTTGCTTGTTGAAATGACTCAAAATTTCATCAATGCAAAAAGATAAGGCAAAGACATTAATTTTAGCGTTTAATTGAGAAGTATTTTATATGATTACAAAAAAATGTAAGCTTCATTCACAAGGACATGGTGACTTGGCCTGGCGTTCAAGTGATACTCGATTAGTAAGTGCTTTATAATATCGTCTTTGGCGGCCGAAACCGCCCCAACACTGAAAACTGTGCTCAATTTTGTAAACATTTTAGTGCAATAACAAGTTAGCACTTGAAGTATCTCCCGAAGAATCTCATCCAACTCTGTCAAAATAATTCATGGAATTTTTTTTTTAATTGAAAAAGCTTCCCGTGAATCAGTAGCTGAGCTATGTTGAAAATGCGGATAAAGCCAGCACTTGAGAATGTTTTGGCAGTAAAAATGTTTCCTCCGCTCATTGGATCGCCTCAGTAAGAATCTTTGGAGAGGGCGATAATGGTGAAGCGGACCTCCTGTGGGTCACGGGCCATGAAGGTCTTACAAACCTCCACAGCGTCCTGAAACAAACAAGAGTTTGGATTGGCTGTTCTCCTTTTTACAACATCAACATTTTTTATTTGGCACCATCTTACCTCGAGGAGAGTATCTTCACTTGTTTTACCGTGAAGAATTGGGAAGGGTTTACCACCATCTGGGGAGGAAAAAAAAAACTTCTGGTGTGAATTAAAATAAATTAATAAATAAAATTCACACCAGCAGTGTGACAAATACAAAAACAATATAATTTGTTAATTGTTACCATTGGAAATTACAGAAAAGGGAAATAATATCGTTATTGCTGAACTTGAAATGAGACTTTGAAAAGAAAAAAAAACAAAACTCTCATAACACAAAGACCATAAATATATTAGCACACATTTAAATCCTTTGTTAGGTGCCAGGCTTTTTTTATTTTGAAAACTTTTAACATTCGTACTTGTGCACAAAATTAAGTTAAACACAAGTAAGCCAGTTAAATCACACACACACTAACCCACGCACATTAACACACACCACCATAACTTCAATGACAAGTTAAACTTGGGCGGTCAATGCGCTGAGGTGAAATTTTGTATGACGTTAAAGGTTTAATTTTGTATGAAACTGTTAAAACCATCTTGGATACGTTAAGGCGTGATCGACGCTGCAGTTAGCTCACCTAATTCATACAATTGCCCTCCAACGTTCACAAAAGCTATAAAGTGAAGGTTGACTTTCTCGTCTATGCTTGGTGCCTGCAATAAAGAAAATAAATAAATCAAAGAACAGCACGCCTTCAATTAAATCCAAGTAATTCAAAATCAATAACACACCTCAGTCTGACCCTCTTGTGCACTGGATTCATGTGTGACACGTATACTCTGATGATAAACACAAGAGAGACTTGTTAGCTGATGCTAATACTAAAACTCCATGGTATTGTGTTCCCATCAAGAGTACCTCATCCGTCTCTAGAGAGACACCTCTTTGCTGCGGACTCATTTTACAGGTGCGATCCACAAACTTCTTCAGAGCTGAGTCCGACTCTAAAAAAATAAAAATATAGTGTTGGCAGCATGGTGGAGCAATGTCATTTCATAGTTAGGATTTTGCAGTGTAGAATTTCTTTTACAAAAAACTTGAAGCTAAGCTAGCTCATTGATCTGCCAATTCAGTACCTGTAGTTTAAGCCATATTAACTGTGGAAGGCTTTTAATTTCTGGAGCTGTAAGGAGAACATTTTCCCATCTTTCCACCTTGGGACTATTTTTTATAAGCAGCACAGATAGAAATTGTCAATTTCAAAAGTGGATTCCAAATCAAAGGAGCCTTTAATTAGGAATCCACTTTTTGGGGGAATTTTCCATGTTGAATTGTTGCCATCTTAGAGCAGTGACAACTCACCGAATTCCAGGTGTTTCAGGTTATTGGCAACCGCGTGAATTAGTCCTATCGTGCCGCAGGCATTGCCAATTGTTTGCCTCATGAAATAGACATCGGTGGGCACATTCAGTTGCTGAGTCTTCAGTCTCTCTTCTTCTTCTTGTTTGAATGCTTCATACTAGTTAAAAGGCAGAACAATAGTCAACATTTAGACCAATTCAGTTGCCCCGGTATAATTTTGCCACCCAATGTTTAAACGTGAAGTACCTTCTCTGTGATGGGGAAGAGGAGGAGCACAGCACAAACAGGTCTTGGCACCATGCTTAGCATTTCTGTATCCAATCCATACACGTCTCCGAACTGCCAGCTTGGCTTCATGCCCAAAGAGCTGACAAACTAGGCACAAAAATGGCAATCAATAATTTCGACCATTAGGCAACATCGTTGTTTAGGGCCTTATTCCACATTTGGGTCGTTTTTTAAATTGTTTCTCAACAAGTTAATTCATATAAAGCCACACTCACCTTTGTCATGACCTGAAAAGACAGAGAAGAAACAGAAATATTAGCTAAATATTCGTAGATACAATTACCAAAACTGTAACGCTTAGCTTGTGTCGTGGTTCCTAGCCCTAGATAGCCAGCCCGCACATGTTTTGTGTTTTCTTGTCAGGCAAATGTGTCTCAATATAAAGAATAAATCAACATTAATACGTACTTCGGGATTCGCCTCCAGGGGCAACCAGGTGGGGACGCTCATTTTGACAACAAATTCAGTAAGTTGTAAGAATGAAAGAACAAAATTGGTCTTCCCAAGTGACTTTGACAGCTGGGTTCCACTTCCGTGTCGGTAAATCCCACTCACTATTTATAAATATCAAAAGGGGAGTCAGCTTCTGTTATATATAAAGTTACAAATATATTTACAAATTTAGTGATATTGAAAACCTCCTTTAGTTTTATTTTGATTTCAAACATTTAATAATTACATAATTGACTACAGCATTAAAATAATTCGGCTTTTTTTTACCATTTAAAACACCACCACCCACCCGAATGAAACATTCCAAAAATGAGGGCGGGGTTTAGATAGAGCTTTCCTTTGCCTTCACGTCTGTCAGAAATGTTCTATAAAATGAGATCAAATTTGTCGAAAACATTAGATTTTTGAGTCGTTTACACTTTAGAATGACATCGTTATTGCACGCACAATAGAGTAATCAACATTAAGTCACACACTGCTACTTAAAATACGTTTTTTTATATCTATTTTTCATTTTTACCACGAATTTTGAAATGAAGTAACTGAATCTAGTGGCAACCCGGAAGTAGTTTAAACTCTGTTAAATCGCATCATCGACACTTTGAGAACATTTCTGAGCAAACCGGAAATCCGAAGATGCCATCGGCCGAGCACTCTCTTGGTGTGTCAAATAAATATTCTTTTGTCCTTTTGTCTGTGGGTGAAGTCATAGTTATTATTTTAACCTAAACATGACATTGTTTGTTGTAAATACAACCGATTGGGGCAGCTTCTTGCATAGAGTTAGCTTAATACCATAATTGATCTAGCTAACTAGCCATATGTTGCAACTGTTTTTAGTTTTGAGTGTCCATAGGAAATGTCATTAACTTTCTTTTTCATTGCTTATAAGGGACAGACATTGTTGTGGAGAACATCTGCAGACTCAATCCAGACATATTGGCAGAACACGTGAGTAAATATGACAGTAGAAAGATTGCTAAATAAATCTGTTTTTGCACTTCACATTTTGTATAATCTCCAGTGTCATCATATCCTGAGTTACCTGCAAGGAAAGACTAAAGGAGTTGACTCTGCAGAAATTTGTGACGTGAGCAAAAACACTCAATGGAATCTGTGCTTAACTTATTTTTGGGACCTACAGTACTACATTATTGTGCTATGTCAGATTTTTCAGCGAGCCGGAGTCACACTTGATCATGAATCTCTACAGAGCATTGTCAGATTCCTTTTGTTATCATTCAGGTATTGTGTAGTGCAGTGGCACAGTTGTATAAATACATAAAGGAGCATTCAATTAATACATGACTTTAAATTATGCAGGTCTGCCGGGAAAAGCGAGCTGTCTGCAGACGACTTTGTGTCAAGGCTAGAAGAAGGCAGCAAAAAATGGTCCAAAGCGTCGCTCCAGGTTCATTGTCTTTCAATGTCCTATTTGGCTAATATACTAAAAGCAATTTTAGTAATTTGCCTCAATTGCATGCATGATGTGTTGAGTTACAAATGCTACATAATTCTTGTTTCTTACTTCAGGTCCTCCACAATTTATGGAGTGAACATGGAGGATCAGTACAAGTCCAGCAGGCCACCCAGGACTTGCTCAGCGCCGGTCGGGTAATTTCAACACAAGATAGCCTGGCTTACTTTACCAAGTACGACTCATGAAGTTGCATGTTTACATTGTCGTTGTGTTAGCTCGTGGATATGCAATGGAAGCTGGGCATGGCAGTGAGCTCTGACACCTGCCGTTCTCTCAACTCGCCCTTCGTGACCATTCTTCTGAAAATTGCTGAGCCAACTGGCCAGATAAACCAGAAGGCGTTTGAGATGACAGTCCCGCAATTCCAAGTACGCACCATCATCTTTAGTATCCTTGTGATAATTTGAGTTAACTTTTTGTTTCTTCGCAGAACTTTCACAAGCAGATGAAGGAGCTGGCGGCTGTCATGGAGACCATATGATTGACTGCACATGTGTGTCTGATGTGTATTACTATACAACATTAAACTCTCTGATACTACCTCAGAAAGCAGGTAGTGTTTGTAAACACATCCATGTAATTCTACTGCCCAAACCAGTCTCATACAAAGATTTAGAGGTCTGGCATTGGTACATTGTGTAGAGACAATGCTCATAATTTGTGTACCTTTGTTATTTAAGAAATAATGTACAGTACAATGCAGGGGATACGCAATTGGCAGTCTCCTCCCCCAAGACAGATGTTTGTTGTAGCACCTTCACTGACCTGTAGGCGGCAGCATGAGGCCACCGGGCATTTAGACTAAAATGCTCAAATAAGTAAAAAAAAGAGGACAGTATTAGAAAGAGAAAGTGTATATTGTTTTTGGGAACTTCACATTATTACTGTGAATAATTTGTGACTAGACACATTACACAAACTATTTTTGTATGGGAACAACAAAAGGCCCTCAAATTTGGCCCCTTGTTGGTATGTGCAATTCCCAGAATGAGGGGGCATGAAATTTAACACCACTCTCAGAGAATCCTTGCATTTCCTCAAATAATTTGTAAGCGATTAGTTTTCAATGATAATTTTTATGAAATGATCATAGTTTGTGCTAGAGGTCAAACTATTATTACAGGGAATTATTTTTAGGGGTCGGCGTCATATTTGTGAACAGCAAGTAGTGCTTTGGTAGTCTGTGAAAAAAAGGCACAGACTTTTGTTAAAAGATAAAGAAGCGGGCAGTCAAGCATGAGCCCTCTCATGTCTTAGCTGATAAGGTTGCAGCAGCTATTTTTAGGGACCCTAGGCGTCATGGCACGTGGTAGGTGTGCAGTGGGGGTCTCCCCACTAAGAGCCTAGTTAATAAAATGGTCATTCGAGGATTGGGGGATAAACATTGACACATCTGAAGTTATGTTAACCCTTTTACTCATATCACATACAACACAATGGTTTTCTGTTGAGTTTTTCATTTAGTTTGCACAGCTAGTAGTTAAGAAAAAAAATAATTTGCAAAATTGTTACTTTCAGCTTCTGCCGTAATGCAGTGTAACAAATGCAACCCTCTTACTCATCAATGTTTTTCAGCTTTTACATATTTTGTTCTGACCATTTAGCATACCAGTTTACAGAACTAGCGATCATACACATGAGAAAAAACCCAATTTGCAAAATTGTTACTTGCAACCTCGTTGTAATTAAGTCAAGTCAAGTCGAGTCGAGTCGAGTCAAGTCAAGTCAAGTTTGTTTGTATAGCCCTAAATCACAAGCAGTCTCAAAGGGCTTCACATAGAATTAATTACACTAATATTATAATTAAAATGATCTGAACATAAAATGTAAATGTGTTCCAGGTTTTGTCTGTCTGTAACATGCTCATTCCAACACAGCAACACACATGATATGCTGAATAAACCATCTCACAAAAATGTATAGCCAATATAGAGAAAACTGGGGTTAATCAAATTATATTATGGCTTTCGAGCCCCTTTTTCCCTGCAAAACATAGATGACAAATGATTAAATAAATGGTATGCTAAATAAGTCCCACAATGGAACGACTTCTAATGCATTTAAACATTGTGATTGAGTCACAAAATTTCATTTTCAGTTACCTAGAAAGGCGCCCTGCCCTGTAGGATACCCCGGCACGGAAGGGAACACACTCCCTACCCTTGTTGTGTATCTGAGCTGTCACGTTTCTCCGCACGGAGGCCCCACCCCTAAAGCTTGTACATGTGCTGTGGATGGGCGGTTCGTCAAGGCGCATGGGCCGCTCCACCTCCCTTCTGCAAGACGTTGCGTGGAAGGAAAGCGAGACTACAGAAAAGACGGCCCTTTAAACAACGTTTATGGTGTCTTTTAAGGGGGGAATCGTCATGTGGCTGCTGCCGGTTTAGTTCGTTTGCAGCTGGGATGTGGGGACTCTGACGCTCCCCTGGAGAAAGTAAGCACAGCCTTGTGTTTACGTTGGCGCACTCCTGAGCCACGTTTTGAGCTTGCTTCTCTGGACAAAAACAAGAAGACGAGGAAGACAGGAAGAAAACTCCATGCGTTTTTCTGTGATCATTTTATTCCATGACAGTTAGTTGGGGAGTGGCATTTTTTTTTTTTTTTACGCCCTGCAAAAAAAAGTTTTAAATGTCACAGCTGTCCAGCATGGAGACCCCCCCAGGCGAGAGGGACGGCAGCCAAATGCAGGACAAGAGGTTCCCGCTGACCTACATCGGCTGGGCGCTGCTGGACCGCCGTACCACGCTGCCCATGCTGCCGTGGCTGGTAGCCGAAATCCGGCGGAAGAGCGAAAAAGGCGACTGCGGCCCCGCCATGCAGCCACGGGAGGTGCATCTGGTGCTCCACAGTCCCTTCCTCCGCTGCGTGCCATGCTCCTCTTCCTCGTCCTCCTCCAGCAACAACTATTCGGTTTTCATATTCGAGCATAAGGCGCAGCACATCTCCCGTTTCATGCACAACAGCAACGACCTCACCTACTTTGCCTACCTGCTGCGGGCCCATCCAGACAACCCCGAAGGGGAGATGTCCTGTCACGTGTTCAAGGCCAGCGATCCCAACCAGGTACCAAGCAAGTCACATGCACTTCTGACACCCCCGCCCCTTAACACCTAACCAACTCACACAACCCAAAATGAACACCGTTATCAAACCACCTTGCATGTTTGACTCACTGATCTGCGGTTCGATATTCGTATGTCTACATCTTGTGTGGAGGAGTTTGTATCTTCTTTGAGGACTCAGACTTTCTCTTACACCCCCCCCCCCCCCCCCAAATTGCATGTTGTTAAAGCTCTAAATCAGGGCTGTCAAAATTCAACTTTCTTTATTGTTCACACGTTTTCTAAATTGTCCATTTGTTTGTGTGTCTCTTTGGATTCTCGTTTTTGTTTTTCCCATTCGAGCATGATAACCCAGAAGCACTGGAAGGATAGGTCAATATAATTTTTAAAATGCTTTGGAACTGTGCCTCAAGTCAAGTCAAGTTGATTTATATAATCTTTAATCACAGAAATGTCTCACATACCCACAGTTGACAAATATTAACGACAATCCCTGATCTCTAAAGCCACCTTTCGCAAAGGTTACTCCCAGCCAGGCCTTATGAAAGGAAAGTATTTGTTTCTGTATGTTTTTTAAATAAAGTGGAACTGATAGTAAAAGATAATTTTTGCCACAATGTTATTTTTCTTTAGAGGGTCATTGTTGCTGTGAAAACCATACCATGGAATCTACAGTCCATATTGTTACATTTTTTTTTTTTATAAACTATCATTTTTATATTATTAACAACAACTTGAATTGGAAACAGGAATATGATCGTATAAAGATGTGTGCCACAGAAAATGCTTTATGAACATTGCACTTCAATGTTGGTGCATTATATCACAGTATGTCATAGCAACCCTCTATTTTGAGATCAGAGCACAAAGGGCTTTAACCTTTTAAGATATGACATCTTTTGCTCTTCTTCACTCCTCCACATCCAAATAAACAGGAACAAAGCCACCATTTGCTTTAATAATCTAACCCCCCAAAGACTCGCCTAACATCTATTGTGTGCCTAAGCAATTAAAAAGTCAGTATTCCCTTCAAAGATAAACACAAAATGTTTTTGCAGTAGTCTTCTGTTTTTATCATGTTTTTGAATATTATTGTGACGTAAACATTCTACGGTAGTCAATCAGTGGATGGCTAGCTCCAGTTTACACAAGTAAATCGTTCTAAACTACTGTGACCAGTAACACCCAAATGCAAGTGAGAGATTTAGGACCCTTTAAGGTGCTGCACGGGGGAAAAGTGTCACAAGTACAGACAGAACCAAACCAACTGGTAATACTGCAAATAAAAGTGGGCCAAGAAGTTTTGGAACCGTTTCACAATACAAACACTGTAAATGCATACTGAACAAAACTGTACTGCTCTGTAAAAATGGCTTGGATGACTCACCAAAATATTCAGAGGCACTATGTTTGATTGACTTTCATATATGTCTGCTTTTATGATCGCTTAGCTACCACATAAGCAAATAAGGCATCCTGAGGATTAACTTTCCCTGAAAATCCAGTACGCTAGCCTTGTCATCTGGTGCCCTAAATACTTGATGTCAAAACACATTTTAGCCATGACCAATAACCTACTATATCTGATTAAAAGGCGCAATTTTGTAGCTCTTCTTTTTTCTTGACTGGTTCAAATGCAATCACCCAATGTAATTTGTGTTTAAGAGAAACTACCGTATTTTCTGCACTATAAGGCGCACCGGATTATAAGGCGCACCTTCAACGAATGGCCCATTTTAAAACTTTGGTCATATATAAGGCGCACCGGATTATAAGGCGCATAGAATAAATAACTCAACATTGCTCAAATGTTAATGCAATCACAATATAGTAACGCTCAAAATAGTGAAAACATATATTAATAACTCAACGTTGCTCAAACGTATATTGGTCCATGTATAAGGTGCACCGGATTATAAGGCGCACTGTCGGCTTTTGAGAAAATTGGAGGTTTTTAGGTGCACCTTATTGTGCGGAAAATACGGTAGTTTAAAACAAAATACAAGGCCTGCACACCCGTAATTAAATGGACATCATCCACAGATCATCTTTAATACTACACAGGCAACATTATTCGTCTAAGAAATTGTTGACCTCCCTCTGTAGGTGCAACTGTTTTGGTTAGCAACAGGGTTGAAACGATGACACTGTGTTTCACAAAATCATTTCATCATGTTGTAACATGAACCATTAGGTCCCAGCCCATTTCTACTTGGAACCTGGGAAACTTCACCAGAGCACACGAACACATCTCGAGTCACGTTTTGTGCTGCCCTCAAATGTACCTGTGCTCTATTATGTTTCAAGTGGAATTCTCGTAAGCGTGAGACATGGATGGCTGAGAGCAATGCAGACGTGGCAGATTTAAGACCTGGGAGCTTTCGAGGAGTCTCACTTATCATTTCTTAGTATTGCTGAATGTACATCAGTCAGAGGGGTATTTACGCAAGAGAAACTGGTTTGGCAGTCAGTGGCTGGGTGCACCACTTGGAATGCATTTCTAATTCCACTTGTGCACTTTTCACATGTGCCGGGTCTTTACTGTTTATGATCCCGTGCTCCTCATTGTGGTTTCCTTGTTATCGAGGACTGACGAGCACGATTCCAGACCTATTATTAGCCTTAAATGTGAGACGGGAGCAATGTAAGCGCAAAGGCTTTAAGCTCTGCAGTTTGTTTCCCTCTATGAAGATAATTAAATAGCACAACATTCGTGGTGGGGAAGAAGAACATCATGTTCAACTGGAGGGGAATCTGAACACAATGAAATCACAAGTTATGCTTGTGCCTTACTAGACGGGGTTGCTGGACTTGAAAGACAGGGTTTGTTGTTGCAATATGTAGTCCATGTGGGACTCAGAAGTCTCTTAAAAGTTGTTCCAGTTACACATAAGCACATTTTTTTTAGAAAGAATGTTTCATTATTGTGAATGCATACAGATAGCAGTCAATCCAAGAAACCATTCAGAGTCATCTTGACCTTAACCTTTTACCCATTTTTGGAGTCTGCTATAGAGGTTTTACGGCCCCCTGAGACGAATTTAATGCAGACACAACCGCGTTGTTCCATTGCCAGGCCAGTTGCAATCTGATCACACTCTGTGCAGACTGAAGGGCCCGTGCAATCGTGTATCACCACCTCTGTTGTCACTTGGAACTGATCCACAGTGGAAGTTGACCTACTGTTGTCTTGGAAGGGCGAGTACAAATCGAACTGATAAAAGGGGGCTATTTTACCAAGGCTGAATGATCCTAGTTTGGAGCAGAATCAACTCATACTTCATTGTAGTGGCTTTTTTAAAAAAAATGGTTTTTGTTTGTTCAATCAAATATTTTGTAAAAAAAAAGTATTTTGCGGCGGCTCGGTGGCGCACTGGGTAGCACGTCCGCCTCACAGTTAGGAGGGTGCGGGTTCGATTCCACCTCCGGCCCTCCCTGTGTGGAGTTTGCATGTTCTCCCCGGGCCCGCGTGGGTTTTCTCCGGGCACTCCGGTTTCCTCCCACATTCCAAAAACATGCTTGGTAGGCCGATTGAAGACTCCAAATTGTCCCGAGGTGTGAGTGTGAGTGCGATTGGTTGTCTGTCTCTGTGTGCCCTGCGATTGGCTGGCAACCAGTTCAGGGTGTCCCCCGCCTACTGCCCGATGACGGCTGGGATAGGCTCCAGCACGCCCGCGACCCCCGTGGGGACTAAGCGGTTCAGAAAATGGATGGATGGATGGAAAAGTATTTTGCAATTTTGGGAAAACAAATTCAATATTCTGTATTTGTATCTCACCAGAATGTGATGGCCACATAAAATAGGGGAAACATTTTTAATGTTACAGGAATGAATTTGTAATACAATAAGATAGATGAGATTTATATTTCTAGAAAAAAGTGAAACTCTTATGCTAATAAAGTCAGAATTTTGACAAATCGAACACAGTAAATAACTTCTGTAAATTTCAACTTTTTTCTTGTATTGCAATCTCGCGCACTCCGAGAAACTTTTATTCTTGCAGTTTTAAATACAATTTATTTATATACTGAAATATAATTTTTTGGCAATTGTGCTATGAAGCGCACAGACCCCCACAAGTAAACAATATTATCTTTGTAAAGGCCATGATTTTTTTTTTTTCTTTTGTTTTTTGACACATTTGCCTTGGATATCATTAGAAGGCACAGGTGTCCCAAATGTTATTGCGGCTCAGGGCCTATTAATCATAGTTGCCATCCTGCATTGCTTAAAGTTGACATAACGTCTTGTTTTGTTTTGAAATGGTGCCTGAACTCAAGGCCACTTTTGCCCTCATGAGGTGGAAAGATTCCATCAAGTGTCGTGCAAACACATGACTGCAGTCAAGTGCCTTGAGAGAACCAGTCGTTCCTCCTCCTGTCCAACAAAGGCATAAAACGAACACCATTTCCTGATGTCTGCTTTGTCTAAACATTCATAAATGTTCATGACCTGGATAGATTTATAAAAAATTTATACCAGAAACATTCAGCCTGCATTCAAGCAGTCTGTTTTCACTCTTTTCTTGTTACGATGATAACCTAATTAATTATTGCTTGCAAAGATTCTCTGTTTTGACTTGTTGATGCACTCAAAGTCATCAAACTGTATTTTTCACTTTTACGCCACCAGTTGAAACCAAACTCGACAGAACAGGAACCGTTCCAGCGTCCCTGAAACTTTCTGATTTGTTGCTGCCTGTTGTGACTTTTGCCCAGGGAAAGCATGGGCGTTCCCTGGCTGCTTGCCTTCACAAGTCTCTCTGGTCTCGCTGTTATTTTCAAGGCTGCATTAAGTCTCGCTATTGTATTTTTTTTTTAGCTGTAGTTATATTAAGCGTAAGCAATGTCGCATCAATTTTCAATGACAGGGTCCTTGCTTTCACCAGTTGTTAAAATCTAATATTTACATGAAATATTTTCAGTTAACTTTAGAAGAAATGCTGCACTTAGAGTTGAAACTCTAAGCAAGGTTGAGTAAAAGATTAAACATTTGAGTTTTTCAAGTTTACGTGCCACTCAAGCGACAAAATGCAAAAATCTTTTGGAGTGTGTTGGGAACATAGAGGCCTAGATGTATTTAAATACAATAATAAAGTAGACTAAGGTCATGTTGTTTGGAATTGGAACAATTTCTTTTTAAATCTCAGCCTTACACTCACTCTGGCATGTTTTCTTAATTGGATGTATGTACATGTATATAGTGCGGAAAATACGGTACACACAAATTTCAGTCCGTTTTCAAAAGCAAACCTTCCGTATAATCACCTAGCTATGAGAGCCATGAAGACCCTCATCAATGTTACCTACTTGATGATGATGATGATGATGATGATAACATGTTCATAAGTAACTTCAGTCATATCCTTTTTGCATTGTTTGTATAATCACGTTCCATTGTTCTTTTCCAAAAGGTGCCCGAGGTGATCAGCAGTATTCGCCAAGTGTCCAAATCGGCCCTAAAGGAAGACACTAAACCAAAACAGGAAGCCGATGACGCCTTCTACAATTCTCAGAAGTTTGAAGTGCTGTATTGTGGCAAGGTTTGAACCGGATGCAAAATGAATATCCTTTGTGCCAACTGGCATCCTTTGCGTGATCCTTTCCGTGTATGCAACTGCAGGTGACGGTGGGGCACAAAAAAGCTCCGTCCACCCTCATCGATGACTGCATCGATAAGTTTCACCAACATGAGGTGAAGCGCAAACGCCTTCTCAATGGCCAACGAGGGTCCACGGAGAAAGTCCCAGTAGAGTTCACTATTGGGGTGGGAGGAGATCCACTCTCCTTGGCTTTGCTTGAGAAGAATGATGATGCTGAAGGTCTAAAAGGGGATGACCTGACCGGTAAGATATGCAGTAGTAGAGACCTACACCAGTTAAATGGGTTACAGACGTACTGTTTTTTTTTTTTTTTTAAATGTAAGCCCTCACATAATGGGCAAAAAAAAAAAAAGCTACTATTGCCGACATAGCACAGTTCACACAAGCTTAGCAATAGGGCCATCTTCATTTGAATGCCAGAACCTTAGAATTATGAGGCAGACGCATGTCGTAGTTTATTTATTTCAGTTCTACATGGGTTACTTCTTTTAACTTTAAATGACATTCATTAATGTGAAAATGTTGCCTGACAGTTTGACCTTGGAACATATTATTCTGCTCTCGTGAGGGTGCCAACCACACTCCAAAGTGTGTACACTGAACAAGAAGAGCAAACATTTTTAACTTTTTTAATTTTATTTTTTTCCCCACATTTTTAAAAATGTGTTGCATGTGTTGCAGGGTCCGGCAGTCAGAGCAGCCTGAGAGGAGCGTTCCCGGAGTGCATCCGAGAAGATTCCGACTTTGAGGAACCGCAGGAATTCCGCACTCGCTGCAACAGCCTGGCGGCAAATTTCCAAATGAAATCCGGAGAAGGGGTCAGGATGGACTCGGCACGACGCAGACACGCTAGCGCTCCCAACCATGTTCAGCCGTCCGATTCGGACAAAAACAGAACCATGCTTTTCCAGGTAGACCTGTGATAGCTTGTTTTCAACCTTGAATACATCACACACTCTAACTGCATGTCGACACTAAGTGCATTGATGCAACACACCACTGTCGAGTGTCGATTAGTGTGCACTAAAGCTTTGCAGTATGAGTTGCATTCGAAAGAGTTCTGTCAAGACACGTCAGCAGTGTAAACACCGGTGTGAGAAAGTGTGGTATTTAAACCGACCCGTAGACCCAGACTTAATTGAATCACAATTTAAGATGTCACTTTTATTGTCATTCATTTATGCTTGGGTAAACATTGAATATAATGTCCAAATATGTGTATGATAATAGAATATAGGATATTTATAATAGCATTAAAAAAAGAATAGGAAAGGACATAAGGCAAGCATTATAGTACCGTATTTTCCGCACTATAAGGAGCACTTAAATACCTCCAATTTTCTCAAAAGCCAACAGTGCGCCTTAAATAAGGACCAATATGGATTTTTGGATGAGGACTAACTTATTAAAGTAAGTATTTTGTGTGTTGTATGAGATTAACGTTTGAGCAACGTTGAGTTATTGATATATCGTTATTGTTTTCACTATTTCGAGTGTTACTATATTGTGATTGCATTAACGTTTGAGCAACGTTGAGTTATTTATTCTATGCGCCTTATAATCCGGTGCGCCTTATAGTGCGGAAAATACGGTAGTTGAATTTCAATATGCTTGCTGCAGTACACATGCTTTATACATTAAAAACATTCAAAGAATAATAGAAGACTTAAATATAGTGAACAGTTTATATTTTACATATACGAAATACAAAACAATATTTTAAAATGTGTGTATTTTGCACTTAATATATATAGGTATTAATAACATTTTTAGCATTTATCACATTGCAAGCTATGTAGCATGATGACACTATACATTATCTTTAATTATTTAGGAGGAGCAGCACTAGGATTTACAACACATATTTTTGCACATACTTGATCTTTTTTTCCAGTTTAAAAAAAACCCCTGTACTTTTGCAAATTCATGCTTTTGAGTGGATATTGACAATCTGTTGAGTGCAAATAGCACAGTTTTTGGATTTAGTCAGAAGTGGTGCTGTCTTGATGGTCTACACTAAATATACCCACTAAAACGTCTTCTGCAAATCACTTTTATGTTCACTTGGCAGGTAGTCATAACGCAATGTCCAGTGTGGTGCAACTCCTCGGTATTGCTGTGACAATAGGCTGTGACCGACTCCTAATGTTTTTTCATTTTCCTTTCTTATTTTTCTATGCAAAAAGCAATGTGAGCCAGCTGCTGTCCCTCTCACCGCATTTCCACTCGAGGCTAATTATAGTTAGCCGCTCAATATGTGACACTGCAACACACTGACATTGATTTCAGCATGTGCTGCTGCAGTCTACTCGTATTTTTGGACCTCAGTTATGCTGCTTGATTTAATGTCAGTGACTCAGCCTGACTGAATTTGTTTTTTTTCACATTATTTTTTTAACAGGTTGGGCGTTTTGAAGTAAATCTCATAAGTCCAGACAGTAAAACGGTGGTGTTGGAAAAAAACTTCAAAGACATTTCATCTTGCTGTCAGGTTGGTTTGCTTTCTGCGCCATTATTATTATTATTATTATTTTTTTACACTAAGATGCTTTTCATCAATATCATTGTCAGTATAGAAGTACTGCTCACTAGCTCATCTGTGAAACTCAATGGACACAATGTCATGGCTGGTTTGCATAGCCGACTAAATTTTCATTGACGTAACACACGATGGCAGCCAGAATATGTAGTGAAATAAAGACTACAAAAATATTACTTGCCATTAAAGGAAGCCGTATTGATTGGTTATTATGCAACAAGATAAAGAACCATAAACTAGCCGCCAATATAATACAGAGCAATCTGAAGGGATCATAGAAGGACTCTTGTCATATAGACTTGATGCAAATATTGAAAAGCGGATAATAAATATATATTACAAATAGATTGTCTTATATTCCTGTTTTCCACGGTAAAAGTAAAGCCCCTGGAGGACTATTTCAATACAATACGATAGGGGAGTGCATTTGTTATTGATTATGATCTGAAGTGCCCCCATTATGCGCCTAAATAGAAGAGTCCATGTTGTATGTTGCCAATTGATTTTTGACCTTGCTACTCATGCAACCCGACCGAGGGATGTGTAAAGAAAAAGACATTTTGTCTAAAATGGATTTGCTTTTTCAAAATCATTGCACATAAGAAAATCTTATAAATGTTCTACTTATTAACAGGCGATCAAACAAACGGACCATTTTGGATTCATCTGTCGCGAGCCATCCGAATCTGGTCCCAGCCAATACATGTGCTTTGTTTTCCAGTGTGCCAGCGAGTCTCTGGTGAGTCTTTTGCAGGATATAATCTAGCAAAACACATAGTTTGATTATTTTATTTTTCATAAACTGAAACACATAGGTTGATGAGGTGATGCTGACCCTGAAGCAGGCCTTCAGCACAGCTGCCTCTTTACAAAGCAATAAGACGCTGGTCCAATTATGTGAGGCTTGCCCTATGCACGATCTGCACAAGCTTTGCGAACGCATTGAAGGTTAGAAGAAGCTGTTTTCCTGTTTGATATTTTTATTTAGTACAAAATAGTGATTTGATACACTTCATTTTTCTAGGCCTCTACCCTCCAAGAGCAAAGCTGGCTATCCAGAAATATCTCTCCCAGCTGCCTGACAATGAGCAAGTGGAGATATTCGAGCGAGTTCAGGTCAGGCTGACATCCTCTCAGAATACGTTAAAAGGTTTGGTTGAGTGAATACACTAATGGCCACATCTCATCTGACAATGGATTGAATTTGCAGAGACTGAAGCCCAGTTCAGACCAAGAGGAGAATGAGCTGGCCATTTTGTATCTCAGGCAGCTGTGTGAAAACAAGCAGAAGACCCACCTCCATATTGGAGAGGCTCCTCAGGTAGCTCCATTTCCACCTCAAAATACCAGCAACTTAAAAATTTTCATTTTGTGACAAACTATTAGAAAATGATAAAAAATGAATAGACATTAAATACATACACAAACATTGGATAATTTTTTTTGTTGCATTGAATATTACTTTAAATAAACTCAAACGAAATATAAAAAATGACTCACAAAAATGCCTGAAAAATATGTAATAAAAAAATCATCCTATTTTTTTTCCAATCAATCTATTTATTGAGTATTCGAAAAATTACTTCTTTTTAAATTTATATGAGTGAAAAGGTTATACTTGAAACCGCTCCTGTCCATTAAATATGTTTATTTTAAGTTCGATGGACAGCACATTGATTATTTCCCTCCTGTTCCCTGTTGGCAGAACGCAAGCAACTCCTCAGGGGACGGCGCAGCCACAGGCAGCCGCTTCAAATTGGACATCCTGAAAAACAAGGCTCGCTCATCCCTCACCAGCTCTCTGGAGAACATCCTGGTCCGGGTAGGTCCTCTTCCCTGTCTACCTTGTTTCGTCACCGTGTTCCCCTAGGGATTTAGATTGACCCATATCTGTATGCAGAGTAATAAATCAGACAACACATCCAGGCTGATCCGAGGTCTGAGAACTCCTCTGCCATCTGTTATTTTGCCTCAGATTCAAAGCTAGGCCCCTCAACTGCTAGACACATGTGCTAATCACTAGCACACTGTTTCACTTAATTAAATCCTGTTTTTCAAAAATTGAGTAAGATCCAAGGGAATATAATAGCCTTGGTTGTTGCATCACATTGGGTTTTAAGTGTGTGGCACATTTATGACAATACTTGATGTGTACTTGTACCAACGTTCTCACTTAGTTGCGGCTCATATATTGGAATATATGGGGAAAAATTCAAGAAGATATGCATGCCATGTGGTGGTCGACTTCGAGTCATTTCTCATTTTGCAATGTCTACATTGTTAATATTTGCAGAAAATGACAAAAAAGAGGACTTTCAGTTTTTGCCAGGTCAAAAAAAAAAATCATTCGTCCAAATTATTGCCTGAATTATAGACTTGTGCATCATTTTCAATGATCAAATACTGAAAATGTCAACTATAGTTGTCGATCACCGTTATTAGAAATGTATTTTGTGTTATCAACATGTATTTATTTTGTTTTGTTTGCTATTTTATGTGAGCATAACACCCCCAAAACAATGTACACATTTAGCATTTTTTCTGAATGTATAACTGATTCATGCAACAGATTTAATGAGAATTTATTTTTCATTCTGAAATATAAAAAAATGGTACAATTTGGTGTTGATAACAACCACTGCTATTATTGGTTTAAAATGTCTCATTAATTAACTCTGCAGGGAGCCAGCCGGATGAGAGACCGTTTGGGAAGCATCGGAAGCATGAGCAACTTAGACAAAGTAAGTGTCCTTTCAGAGGCACCAAAAAATTCCCCGAAGAAAGATTCTGGGAAGTGTCACCCACACCCCTCCTTCTCGGTTTTTTTTTTTTTTGGGCTGTGAAAAACTTGTGATAAACGACTCAAACGTCAACAGCGGCTGTCTTGCAAGTCACGTTGGGGCATTGCAGCGCTCCATGCTCACGTGCTACAGAGAAAGCCAGGGAGACGCTTATGTTTGTGGTGTCACTTTTGTGCAGAATGTTGAATGAAAGTATGATGCAGTCCCTCTGACTGCTCGGGGGGCGTATAGCTTGAATTAAAAGTTCAGTTTCACTGTTCATGGCATTTTGTAGACGATTCCGCTAAATTGTTTCTAAAATCAGCTCAATTTGAGTAGGATATGATATGAGTATCAAGTGACTAGATATTTTTGTCAATTGATATTCGTAGAGTTCTTGCAGTTTTTAACAAATTTATTATTATTATTATTATTATTATTACACCAAAAAAGTCATAAAGTGAGCATCCAGCATCATCAAGTGCTTTAAGGCAGACTTTTTCAGTTTTAGGGAGCACACTAAGTTCCATTATTTTGAACAGGAATGAGGAATTTCACATTTTTATAACTAAATTCAACATTTAAACAAGAAATATTAATGCACCCCCACCCCCCTCCCTCATATTTTGGTTGGAGGAACATCTGTACTTCATGACGGTGTCAGGATGCCAGTCAGGAACTCCCAAGTCAGGATTTCCACTTCTGCTGAGTCAGGCTTGTGTTTACTTCCTCTTATTTATTTTTTTTGTTTTTACCACCACCACGCTCGTTAGAGGAAAGAGCAGTGTGCACACGACCTTATTGACCTGTCAGTCACAATCAAGTACACTTTGAGCTGACGCTCAGTATTTTGTGCTCCTCGTACGTGGTGAAAGGAAGAACGAGATGCTGGTTCAGTTAAACATGTCAGCGCTATGAGTTTGGTGGGGGTTTGCGTCCCAAAAAAATCACATGACACTGCTCATTAGAATACAATGGAGGAGGGAGTTGCACCAGCAGAAGTGTAAAAGTGAAGTCCACGAGTGGACACAAATGAAAGTTGCAGTGGTGGTTTGTTGACGAGGTGAGTCCTGAATTTCATGTTTGATTATTAGCCCACTTTGTTTTGAGGCATTTTTGACTGATGGTATTTTACGAAAATAGTAGCTGGTATCTTTTCTTTAGTCAACTAATAAGAAAAAGGGCGTCACATGTTTGTGGAAAGCATTTTTATGTAGTTATCAATCTTATGGTTATTATCACTTTTATTATTACAGTCAGAGAGAGTGTCACGTGCCACTCTCAAATGAGTATTAAGTCTGCGGCATCTAATCTTTTGCAGCAGGATGAGGAACATACGGGAGTCTCCCCCCCGGCTTCCCCGCCCCCTTTCCCAGACGATGACCTGGAGTCAAGCCAGCATTTCCGTCGGCGCGCTCACACCTTTAGCCACCCGCCCGTGAAGAAACGCATCTCCTTTGATGGCCAGGCGGGCAGCCTGGCCAAGCACGCACCTCTGCGCAGGCAACAGTCAGAAGTGCTGCAAAGCAGGTAGAATGATGTTAGCCACACATAATCATGACCTCATCAGAATTTAATAGGAAAATTTTGCTAAAAATGTTCAAACATATGTTGCACCCCTTACAAAACATACAGTAACTATAGACACAATATCTAGTACCTGTCTACAATTATGATGATGATGATGAATATCTGTAGCAGTCAAGTCTAAAGTAAACATTTCATTCCACAACAATGGGCAAGGGTGACATCATTGGTGCCAATGCTCCTGGCATGTCCTGTGCTGCTACTTTGTAGACCGATTTTGCTTAGAATGGCTCACGCTTGGGTATTTCCTGACCCGAAACTACAGTGGCGGAGTGATTCAGGGATCTAGTCCTAGTTTGGCAAAAAATGTCAGGACCCAAAAAGCAACTGCATGAACTCTTATCTTGCCATCTTATCAAACGTCTTCATAGAACACAGTGGTAGTCATTTACATTTGATGAACGTTTGTTAAACTTATTATTAAGTACAGACACGTTGTCATCTATTTGCAGCACTTTGACCCCCCTCACCCCCACCTATCCTAAACAATGGCACACGTTTCCGAGCCTCCGCCCCTCCTCTCCCCTTCCCTTCCAAAAGTGTAACATGTTTGTTTTCCATGTGCGGGGTGCTCACGCAGTCCCGTGGCCGTGTCGAGAACGCGCAGTTTATCGGAGAGCCAGTCCCTCAGCCCCCCCTCCTCCTCTTCCTCCTCCTTCTCCGCTCCCACTTTCCTGAAGAGCATTTACCAGGGCTCGCTGGGCTCACTGGGCTCACTGAGCTCGCTGACAGACAGTGGGAGTATCAAGAGGTGACAGGATGATGAATTTATTTATATTTTTATGCTGGGATGACAGTAAATGTTTACATGTTGGCTGTCCAAACTTTTTAACACCCAGCTTTTATTTTGATCTTCTTTTCCTGGCTATCAGCAGTGAGAACCCTCGCACCCTCTTCCTGTTTCGTTGCGAAGTCGAGGGGGATGCTGTCGTGCTTGCATGTGGCTTTGGAGCTCTTCTCTGCATGGCCAAACTAAACGCGTAACCCGATTTGGAGCTTTTAGCAATTGTGTCACTATTGTAATTCAAGCTGGATGAGGCTCAAGAACCATCGAGCACGGTGGTGCTCAATTGAAGCGTGGTAAAGCGAGTAAAGGTTAATGTTTACATTATAAATAGGATTGGTTGGAGCTCGCCCTTGTGAAATGTCACTTCCACAGCGTGAGGCTCATCCTTGGTATTTCACTGAATAAATTGTGATCCTTATCTTACTTTTGAAATAATACCCCTCAGAAACTGTGGGTGATTTGGAGCCATGATGGAACGTCACCGACTTATGAAACAAAGTCAACATTTTGCCAAAATAGTATAAAGGAAGCAAAAAAAGCTGTTTATTGCAGAAATAAAGTCATAATTTCCTCACCTGTTATTTTACAAGACAGAAGATTCCAAGAAAGTTTTTTTTAATTGTCACAATGTTAGAAAAAAAAATTGCTTTAGGTTGAATGTTGTAAATAATAACATTAACCATTGATGAGAAAATGTAATGAAGCCAAAGTTAAAATAATATGAAAAAAATAGTTTCACAAGAATAGTTAAAATCTTAATAGAAAATATTATTTTAGCCCAGAAATAAAATACTTGAGAAAAAGCTTTAATTTTACAAGAATAATGCCTGTTTTTTGACTAAATAAAATTGTAATACTAAGAAAAAAGTAATACCCCGCAACATCACAAAAACTATGCAACCTAATTAATCACACTAAGAACATTTTGTAAGATTAATTAGCCATGGTTAGCAAAAGGGAAAGAGGTTAGAGCACAGGTGTCAAACTCAAGGCCCGGGTGCCAGATACGGCCAGCCACGTCATTTTATGTGGCCCGCGAAGACAAATTGTGCATAAAATTTGTGTGTCATTACTAGAATTCCAAATTGTCTTCACTTTTAATATGTATTTTTTTTATATTTGACCAGTTTTTACTCGTCTGATTTGAAAACGAGTTGTCAGTTTATAATATGAGGAGCTCATACATTTATTTGGGTTGACAGTCATAATGGCCCTCCGAAAGAAGCTATGGCTACAATGGGGCCCGTGAAAAAAATGAGTTTGACACCCTTGGGTTAGAGGAAGGAAGTAAAAGCAAAGGTGTAGTAAATGCGTGCTTCCGCGCAGGAGTGAATTTTAACTGGCAATGACGTGGATGGATACGCATGAATCATCTCATTGTAATAGACTAAATAATAACTTGAAAGAATTCATTGACTCGATGAATACTTTCTTTGTTCAAACCATTCTCCAGACTTTCAATGTCTTTTTTCTAGCTGTGGCTGTTTGCTTCATTATTAACATATCTAATAGATGCCATATGTTTAATGTCCATCATTCAGCATATCAACTCCTGCAGTTTATATAAAGTTTCATCTGTTCTTTGCGTGTCCATTTACTGCTGCCCGTGTAACATAACACTAAATCTGTGTGTGTGTGCGTGTGTGTGTGTGGCAGTAATGGCGAAGGCAGGAAAAGGACACTGTCAGGCTGCAGCAGTGACTCGGTGAGTGGACCACCCCCGAGCCCGCGCAGGGTCTCGTGGAGACAGAAGATCTTCCTGAGGGTCGCCTCACCCATGGGCAAGAGCCACATGCAGCAACACTCAGGTCTCCAATCATTTTGCCCTACTTAAAAATGCTATATAAGATGCAGGGTTCATTTATCTATTACTTACGGGCAAGCTTTATGATTTCTGATGCTAGCAGAAAGTTTTAATTATGAGAAAAAAGTTGTCATTTAATCAAAATGATTATAAAGGTTTTTAGATTTTAGTTTAATGCAATTTATATAAAGATAAGTCCGGCCGTCCTGTGTGGAGTTTGCATGTTCTGCCTGTGCTTGCGTGAGTTTCATCTGAAATATTACAGAAATAAAGTCACAATATTGGGTGATGTTTCTGCTATTTTATGACACTTGACACTTGAAACAAATATCACAATACTGCTAGAAATAGTTGTAATTTTATGAGCATTAAATTGGATTGTTTACGGTTACGATTTTAAACAAAACGTGAAACTGGCAAACCAATGATTAATCATTGATTTGTAGTGGAGATGTAAAAGTTATGGAACAGTATACTCTTTAGGCCCTTAAAATAGTCCAATTAAAATTAAATCATTGCCCCATATTTGCTGAAATTAGCTAAAATCACCTCACAATTACCCAGACAGGTTTGATTCTTACTTTTTTATTTTTTCCCTCATTCATTTAGACCAGTCAGATGCCTGGGAGCTTTTGCCCCTCTCCCCTCGTGGCACACACTCATGTGTGGACCCTCTAAGTGGCGGAGGTGGTCGCCCCAAAAGAACGGCAGAGGACTACCGGACGCTGTGGAAAACCGCCATCCGTCAGCAGATCCTGCTGCTGCGTATGGAAAAGGAAAACCAGAGGCTGGAAGGTGAGAGTATTTATGAAACAATGTCCATATTAGTAACAATGACTTTCCCATGGAGGGGAAATTTTGTTAGATGCCAAAACCCCGCCATTTGAATAGGGGTGTGTAGACTTTTATTGTCACCGTATATTCAACTGCTGTGTGTTGAATGGAACTTCCTGCCTCAGCCATCAGCATGTTCTGAAATAGCCCAGTTTGTGATGTCACGATTATTTATGTGAATAGGCCACCGACTTGCTGTATTTGACGAGTGTGTTTGTGTGTGCGGCACGATTGACACAAAGTCATACACATACACTATTATTTATAGAAATAAAGCTTCTACCACCAATTAAGACCTGATACTCTCTGCAGTTGAGTAACTAAACACCTCTGACCACGACAGTTGTTGGAGCAAATGAAGGTCTCCTCCCCCCCAATAAACACCTTACTTCTAATAGAATCCCTGCTGTTCAGTAATCCTTTTTGGCAACTATATATAAGGAAATACGGTATTCAAAAAATGTGCTAGTACTGGTACAAATACAAGCTTACCCCTTAAAGATGCCTGCTAGTCTCTGCAGTTGGTCTACATAAACACCTCAGGTCACAACAGGTGACCGACTTCTGACTAAAAATGCGTTTGTACTAATAAAAGCCCCCCTGCCCCCCAAATAAATGCCTTGACCCTGTCTCTGAACAGACTCCCGCTGTTCCTCGTAGCCGAGTAACGGTAATTAAACAACTCTGGCCACTATGTTAGGAAACGCAGTGTTATTCCTATCATGCATTTGTTCCAATATAAATCTCTAATCTAATAAACGTTGTATCCTAAAGGGATGCCTGGTACTCCATGCAACTGATGAAATAAAAAAACAATCTTACATATGAGGATATACGATTTTCGTGTTTGTACAAATGAAATCTTACCCCAAAGAGACACCTGGTTCCTTGCCTAGTCCATTAAACATTTTAAAAAAAAGTACAGGATTAGTCTAAAAAAGTGTCCTCCCCTGCTTTAAACGCCAACAACTGAATAAATGTACACTGAGCGCCATGAGCAAATACAGTATCACTCTAAAATAGTGTTTATACAAAAACATTTATTACTCTGTCCAATGAAATCGAGTAAATAAAACAATATTTAAGGGAATATAGTTTTATTCATGAAAATTCATACACATGTAAAAGTACAACCGATAATTTCATTCCACACACTTTCAATGCACTGTGTATTATTCTGCAGTATGTGTAAAACTACCAACACAAGTTTTTTTTTTTGTTTTTGACATCACTGCTGTGAATAACGTTTCAATAGAAGGTAAGAAGCATAAAACTGAGTCCTTAGGGATGAAGACAGATGTTTTTTTTTTTTTTTTTTTTGCATGGCTTTGGAATCAATGTTGTTCTCTTGAGCTGTTGGGTTCTCTTGCTGGCATCTTGTATGGTGTTATTTTTTTGATTACCTCGAGGACTTAAGCATAAAGCTGATGGTTATTTATTGTGGCTTTTCATGTCCACATGCGATTCCTGTGGTGATTCATGTTGAAATGTGTCAGGGATGGCATCCATGATAACAGTGGAAGCTCTAAGGCTCAGGGGACACCAAATTTGTTAGGATTTTATTTTTATTTGGTTTTCATTCAAAATGATATAGCTATAGAAATAATCCATACAGGTAAATCCTAAAAAGTTATATCGGGACTTGATGTTGTTTACTTTTAATCAGAAATTTATGACAAAATGGTGTTGTATGACCAAAAATAGAATTGTAATCATAATTAATCTCAAGAAAAGCTTGTTAAAAAAAAAGTAAAGTTAATTTATAATTTAATGATTGATTAGCTGTATAGTATTTTATGAGAGTAAAGTTGTAATATCATGGAAAAAAAATATGATTTTCTGAACATTAAGTTACAATATTACAAGAAAAGTTGTAATTTTCAGTTTCCCACTTTTCCCGGAATTCTGACTTTAGAGGTTCCACTGTATCTGGCTGTTGGGAATTTGTGCTCTTTATTTTCTGGTGTGCAGAAATATGGGCTCAAACATTAAATGCTAACAGATGTAACTAGCAATCATGAATTAACCCTATTGTGTATCTTTCTGCTTAGCGAGTCGGGATGAGCTGCATATTCGCAAGATGAAGCTGAGCTACCAGGAAGTGGGCCTGGACTCCCAGGAGCTGCAGGCCTTGTGGGAGAAAAAACTGACGGCACCGGGCAGAACCACCGTGCGGCAGGATCAGGAGGATCTCTACCGTGCACTCTGCCAAGGTGAGGCATCAACAATGGATATTATTCATTCAAACTGGCATTAAGGAACTCTTAGAGTTTATGTACGAATTGTCACAATGCTCAGGTGTTCCCAAAAGTCGTCGCGGGGAGGTATGGTTGCTGCTCTGCCACCAGCACCGCTTGTCTCGCAGACATACTCAGCGCCAGCAAGCTGCTGACACGCCATACAGAGATCTGTTGAAGCAGCTCACCGCACAGCAGCACGCCATTCTGGTGGATTTAGGTGAGTAACAGTAAAGCACATCGTAGTGGGAACATACGAGTGATGCAGTGCCGTACTTCAGGTCGGACTTTCCCCAACGTCGAGTACTTCTCAACCCAGCTGGGTGCTGGACAACTTTCTCTCTACAACCTGCTCAAAGCCTACTCTCTGCTGGACACTGAGGTATATTGAATCCTGGAGTGTTTTTTTTTTTTTTTAAACTAAAAAAAACAAAAAACAAGTCAACTGGGAGTACCGTATTTTCCGCACTATAAGGCGCACCGGATTATAATTTAATTAATTTAATTTCAATGGGGAAATTTATTTCAGATGAGAATATTTTGAGTTTTGAGCCTCTAATAATATAACATCATTGAATGTTGCTTGATATATGTGCGTACAGGTGGGCTACTGTCAGGGCGTCAGCTTTGTGGCTGGCGTGCTGCTGCTACACATGAGCGAGGAGCAGGCCTTCGACACACTCAAGTTCCTCATGTATGACCTTGGCGTCAGACGCCAGTACAAGCCCGACATGATCTCTCTGCAGGTGAGCGCACTGCAAATTTCGACTTTATCTACAGGTCATCACAGATTGATTTACAAGCTTGTCACCATGGAAACCTGTGTGTAATCAGGTGAAGTAACAGTCATAAAAAAATGAGAATGAAGAAACAAAGGAACATACTATGTAATACTTGTTATAGCTATTTTAAATATAATGATGATAATAATTCAGGATGCAAGTTTTTTTTTTTGCAAGAACAGCTTTGTTTGCAAAAAATAGTTTGGATTTCCAGTGCATAAAAAGTAAAATACTGCCAGTAGTCCCTTTGCAGTACACAAGATGTGTGTGTTGCCCTATCCCATTAGGCTGCAAACATTTGTACACCTTTCTAAGCGCGACCACACCTTCAAGCGGACATAGTTAGCTGTCTTGTTTAAACATCAGCCGACATTTGCGGGTCCTGTGAAAACATCGGCAGGCACGCTAATGTTTAACGCTACCACAACTTCCTGTTTAACGTCTCTTGAGGACACAAGGCACCTGTGCAGGACGGTAAAGGGTATTTTTATACTTTTTCTCGTACGGTTTTACCGTCAGCTTGACTTCTTCTCATGCACTGAGAGCAAACACGGTGCATGCCTCAGCAAGCCTCTCCTGCTTGGAATCGTTCAGCGACAACAATAGCTTGCATTGTTCCCTTTAATCTGCCCTTTATAAATCCAAATATTGTTTATTTTTCTGTGTTGCGTCATGTTTTGTAATGTGTGTGTGTGTTGTGCAAAGATCCAGATGTACCAGCTCTCCAGATTGCTGCACGACTACCACCGTGACTTGTACAATCACCTGGAGGAGTACGAAATCTGCCCAAGCCTGTATGCCGCGCCGTGGTTCCTCACGCTTTTTGCCTCGCAGTTCCCCCTTGGCTTTGTCTCACGCGTCTTTGGTACGTGGTTTTAATTATTAATCAAATTGGAGCTTCACTGTCCTGTTAATGTTTAATATTGTGTGGGGGTGAAAAGTAACCAAATACAAATAAAATGTCCCCCTGCTAGTTTATTAACAGCAGCTGATTGATGTCCACCCAAAGAGGTTTGTAGTTGTCTGTAGATGCCACAAGATGGTGACCTTTTTTTTTTTTTTTTTTTTAGACAATTTTCTATGTATGGCCTAACTAAATGGAGCTCCAAAACTTGGCACCAAAACAATATGTTGATATTTAACATTATTTTTCAGAAAATACCAGCAGACAGGTTTGCTAACAAATCTCAGAATAGGCAAATGTGTTAATAACAGACCACGAATAAGCAGAAATTAACTATGCAGTATTTTGTTTAATATATGTATGTTGAAATAAATTTCTCAGATCACTTACTTGAATATTTATAAATAAACATAAGCCTAATTATGCATAATTATTACCCCTCTCTATTTTTTATTATTCACACAAGCAAGTTAAATATTAGTTGGTTGTACACTTTTAGTTCACAACCTTTGCAAAACAACAGCAACATGTTTTAACAGTATAAAAGTCCAGCCTATAATAGCAAGCTTTTAAACAACAAAATGCATTGTGACACGATTTGTTTTTCTTCCTGGTAGTGCTAGTGCAATATAATATTTATTTTATTTATTTATAAGTAAATAATAATAATAGTAAGTAAACTATTTTGTCTTCAAGTAAGCTTTTTTTGTTGTTTTGCCAGCTAATCACAAATGGTGGTACATGTACACACACACACACACACACACACACCTACAAGGTTTTGTTCTAATTTAGGTACAATTTGAATACTGACGCACGTTATCTTTTTTTTTCCCAGACTTTTTGTTTGTCCAGGGCACAGAGGTCATCTTCAAAGTAGCCCTGTGCCTACTTAGCAACCACCAGGGGGAGATAGTGGAATGCGATAGCTTTGAAAGCATTGTAGACTACCTGAAGACTACTCTTCCCAGCCTCACACAGGTTCAGATGGAGCTGACCATTGCTCAGGTGATGATGCCTTTGGTGTCTTCTATACTGTTTGCCTCAGTTTCGAATGGTCAAAATGTGTATTCTGTTTTTTTTTTTTTTGGGTGTGCAAAATTAATCAATGTAAAGAGTACCAAAGCATTATGGATTGCAATTCAACCATAATTAAGAACATGCTAAATTCCTGAATAATCATCACTGAATCTACTGTTGCATGTCACACTGGTCGCCAGGTAACGGAGATGGACATCTCCAAGCAGCTGCATGCGTACGAGGTGGAGTATCACGTGCTGCAAGACGAGGTGGCCGACGGCGGTGCTACGCCCAACGACTCGGAACGCTTGGACAAGTTGGAGAAGACCAACGCGCAGCTCAAGAAGCAGAACATGGAGCTGCTGGAGAAACTTCAGGTAAACAATTTGTTTTGATGGCTGTGGCTATCTCAGACTTCCTGTAGATGGCAGTGTAACAAAACTTTAAAAAAGAAACAAAGGCTGCATGTTCAGAGCATTGAAAAGTCATCGGGATAATTGAGCTGTTTTATAATAGTCAATATTGTATGATGCAATATCATAGCAGCACGCTTTGATTGCGGTTTTGCATGTCTGTCTCACATTTAACGGTTCTTGGTTGACCCGCCCCCCCAACCATCTCGCAAAATTTTAGCCAATGGTTAATGATTGGAATAATGATTGAAGACTATGGTTTGATGCTTGGCTTGTTCCTCTCCTGTGTGGCGTTTGCATCTTTTGCCCATGCTTCTGCGGCTTCGCTTCCTCCCACATTCCAAAAACGTGCATGCGAGGCTCACTGCAGACTCTTAAATTGTCCAAAGTTGTGAATGTGAGTTGGAATGGGTGCTTGTCTATATTTGCCCTGGCCACCGCTCGAGGCCCCGCCTCTTGAACAAAGCCAGCTGGGTTGGGTTCCAGCTCACCCTCGACCCAAATAAGGAGAATCACCGTAGAAAATGGATGGATGGAGGCATGCATAGATGGAAATATTCAAGAACACCATCCTGCTGTGATATTTTAACCAGGCAGCCCGGCAGAAGATCCAAACCTTGGAAACCAACGTGGAGAATTTCCTGTCCCGTGAGAGTAAGTTGAAGCACGTGATCCGCACGCTGGAGCAGGAGAGATCTACTCACCAGAAGACCATCGAGCGCATGCGCTCTTGCCTCCCGTCTGATGTTCTCACCGACGTAGAGATGACCCACATCAAGACGCCGGCAGCGCCGGCACCCGACGCAAAAGCCAAAACCTGTGCCAAGAAGCCTTGATGATGAGCAAAAGTGTACAGGGACATGCAGAAACGTGTAGACGGACTCCAGTTCTGGTACTCACTACACCACTGTCACATTGGTTTGGTTATTGGGACAGTGCAGTGGAACCTCCAAGGTCCGTACCCACTACCCACAGGAAATTATGAAACTAGAATAACCTTGGGACTATCTAAACATTTCATTACTGTCCAAGTGCTTCAAGCCACAATTTCATTTTAATTTGAATTGTGACGTACTAAGGAGCTACCCCCATTGACAAACCAGCGTACATCTTCAGGCCAAATAATGAACCTGTATGTATCATTGACAAAAAAAAAAAAAAAAAAAAATCAAGAAGCACAATATCCTACAGAGATTTTTGAACACTCGTTTCTCTTACAAATGGCTTTGCTTTTTATCCCCTTGAAGATTTTTGCTATTGCTGTTGTTGAATATCTTTTTCGTCCAAAGAGATGATTTCGTTTTTCATTTCCAGAAAAGCGACTTGAACTTTTTAGAGCATCGTCTTCTCATTAGGAGGAAGTGTCTCTTTCTAAAGCTCAGACAGGATGTGAGGTCGTCTGCCTCCTCGGTTTCCTGTGTGACTGACCGCAGTATCGCTTTCCCGGCAGAACCCAATCAAAGAAAACATTTGAGGTGGAGGACTTCAAACTGAATGTCCTCTTTTGCTGTTTTTGTCAAAGCGACACTTTTCTCATGCTCACCTTGCAGGGGATGAGCGTCATAGCACTAGCTGACAACTCGATCAGTTGTGTGGAGTTTATCGTTGATTTCTTGAGGCAATAGTTGATTTCACTTTTAACCAGTTTGCTGCCTTCATTGTGATGTCAGCTGTGGCCGACATCCACAATGCAACAACTTTTTTGCCCGTAATACAAATATAGGCACTGATTTCTCAAACAGTTGTCCCGTTAAAATTAGGCGGTACTGATTTACTCTCCAGAACTTTTGCTGTCTAAAGAAGTCATCAAAACGTAAAAAAAAATCTTTTATTTACCATTGACTTTGCTTTTGTTAGAAATATTGAACAAATTACTTTTATCTTTCATTTTTGCTTTTTGGGGGCGGGGGCAGGAGGCGTGTGGGAGCTTTTTCCATTAATAACAGTTTCTGAAAAAAAAAATAGAACAAATGTTACCGTTGTATCATTACATTTCCCCCCCCCCCGTCAGATTTATTTTCATAACAGTATGGCTTTTTTTTTTACCTAGAAGACAAAAGTAAACTGAAGTGACTGAAACCGATAGAGGTGCTGTTATTTTGACTAGTTTGCTGTCTTAAAGAAAAATATTGTGACCATCAGCTGTGGCCTAAATACTAAATTTTTCCGTGGTCATACTGTATGTACATGTTTTGTTCTTTGCAATTTTCTTTTTTTTACGGGGTGGGTGGGGTGTTGGAGGTGTATTGATGTCATGTTGTTGCAGTGTGCCGATGTGCTTGTTAAGTTTCCTTTTCACACAGGCTGCGTTGTTGCAGTATAAAGTGCTCGTGGTTGGCCAGCACCTCACTTTTGTTTCGAGTGTGCCGCCAGGTTTGACTCACCGATCCTGACTCAGAACGAAAACATTGCCGAAATGAAAGCACATTTTATTCCGTCGGTCAGCATCCTCTTTCTTGTGCACATTTGTTACTTTCTATTCTCAATTTGAAGTGCTGCAAATATTTGATCGAGTGTGGGTTTTTTTTGGGGGGGGGGGGTTGCATGTATATTCAACAGCACTTTGCATCACATTCATCTCAACTTTGTGCTATGTTTCACTGAAATTGTAATTGAAAAACCAAAGAGTTTTTTTTTTTTTGTTTGTTTTTTTGGGGTGGGGTGTTTTGTATTTTCTGTGGGATTCTAATTTGAAAGCCAAAATATTTGTCCCTTATCGGAATTTACGAATGAGTGCATGGAGAAAAGAAAAGTACATTTTGTGTTGGAATGAGTGTTTTGACACTTGTTAATTGAAATGTATTTCTCTCAAGATTTTGCAAATTGCAAAATAATACAACCTTTTTTCTCTCAATATTTCAACATTTCTCCCTTGAATTGCAATGTTTTTCTTGGAAAGATAATGAGTGACTTTACGAGGACACATTTTTTTTCTACTGATATATCACTTAGTACATTCATATACAATTACCATTTAAAAAAAATTCTCATGAAATTGAGATTTTTTGAAACAATGTAAGATCCTCCCTTTTGTTTACAGAAGGTGCTGTCCGTCAAACATTTTGACATTTTTGTTTTTTTTCTTTAGACATTTTAAAGATTACTTCTATGTCGACATGAAGGCTACATTAAAGCAGAGACTCACAAATCCAATAAACCTCACCTCGCTTGGTCCCGATAACCTTAGTATATAATAACATGCTCACTTTACTCTTCTATAATTCAACACTTTGCCATGGTAGACTAACACTAAAAGGCTCTCTGTGTGGAGTTATATGATTATGTGAAAGAGCTGTGGTTGCTTCACCTTCCAAGTCTATTTAAAGACTCGCTTCTAGATGTGTATTTTTCTCGAGATGTTCTTTCTGTGAATATCGCTCAATTTAAGTAAAGTAAATCATCCTAACTTTATTAACATTTCAAGCAAAATAGTTTTTCAAATTGAGCAAAGTGGGCTACACACACACTTCATCACAAATCATTAAATAGTGAACAACAGATGGTCACCAGAAAACCAATTTTGTCAGCCATTAATAATTATTGCTCAAGTCCTATTTCAACATTTTTGGAAAATAAAAAAAACACTATTTTTAGAACTAATATACACTGGTATATTTATTATTGACATTGTAAGAAAATCTTCAACCAGATGGGTAAACAAATAAGCAAAATAAAAAAATACCAATGTGTATTATATAAAAAAAAAATGTTCTTCCTGGTTTTTAAAGGTATTACAATATGATTTAGGCAATTACGATGATATCCAATTATGCATTGTGCCGATACAGGGCTTGAATCTCATCGAGATTAAGTGCTTGTAGGTTTTTGATTTATAAAATAGAATCTTACTATAAACAATATATTTAAAAAAAATGTTTTAATTATGAAACAGCAATGATTTCATTGTCAGGGGCACACAAACGATTGTACGTGAGGCTCGACAGCCCTCACGGCCCTTGATTAACTTCTGGAAATGTTCACTGATGCTGTGCCATTGAAATATGTAATACTAATGTTAACCACAGGGTGGCAGACATCGGTCACAATGAAGACTAATTGTGAAGAAGTGCGTCTGGTCGGGCATCTTGGAAATTGAGGACTGCTCTGTTGTGCTATGTTGTAGTCAGCGGTAAGTTGGATGATTTACTCAATTAAGTACTCGTAACGTGATGAATTCTTGAGGGATTTATAAATGGAATGTTTTGTTGTTATCTTGCTGCTTTGTATTTGTACGAGTGAAACTTTTAACTTGGGAAAATATCACTACTCTCTTTAGAATTATGACTGATCTCATAAGATTTCAATTTACGACTGTGGGAGGGGAAATGCATCTTGAAAAGGGAAACACTTGTTTTTGCCAGATTGTGTGTATCTTTAGCTTCCTCTCCTGTGATAGGATGTAAAGTATGTTGACTAGCATGAGTGCCCCAAGGCAGCGAGGGTCTCTGTCAGACAACACCCCTCCCCCCTGTAGGATGGTCTGACCGGTAATGCGTGGCCCGCCGTCAGCCAAGCCTGGAGCTCGTCATGCATCCAGATGACCGCCAACCGGCAGCCTATCGCACACTAAAAACAAAGGAAGCCACATTCCTTGCGTATTCCCACACGAGCGCACATCCTGGAGCAGGGGAAGAGCGGGACACCGGGGTGGAGGAGTGGGGGCTGGCTGGGGGTCCGATGGGGATTGACTGGGAACGACTTCTGATGCCGAGCGTCTTATCAGCCTTGTTTGCGCACTCTCCCCTCCCCAATATCCTCACCCTTTCAATCCATCTGCTTGATCTGGAATCGTGTTGGGAAGATGAAGCTTTGCTGTTGTTGTTTTGTTGATTGTTTTTTTCATAGTTCTGGACACCTCTGGAAAGATTTATGAAAGCATTATAATTTTCTAAATGAAACTTTAACATCGTTCCTTGACACTAAGATGCCACAAAAGGGCAAAGTAGTGCTTTAATTGCTTTACCCTAAGCGCAAAAACGGTGAAAGCTGAGTTTTTCCAGCACAAGAATAGGGAATTAAAAAAAAAAAATCTTTGAATAGGGTCATTCTCAAATGCTGAACCGTGAACGTGGTGCTTCACTGTATACTTATTGGTGGCAATGCAATCCTAACGTGTCCATTTATTAAATACCAGTAGAACAATGAAACATACACAAAATAGGCTCACTGAGGCAGAAGCTGTTGTCTGCCACAGCTCACGCGCCCAGACTCACACACAGACCCACTGTTGTCACATACTGCTCCTCCAGTCCCCACCAAGATGTTACTCGACATAAAAACGTGTATTTTCTACACATTTTATACTTACGATTTTTTTATGTATTCAAACTTGTTTACAATGTGTTTTGAAAGATCTCTACATGGTCTCTCCACATTGCAAATTTTACTGTATTTGAACCTTGAAGATACTTGCAGCAAGCAACTGTTCACTGGACATGTTCCGTTACCAAGAACATTTGTGCGTATATGTCACAAAAGGCTTTGGAGGTCGATAGTAGCAGAGGAAAAGTTGATGATGTAAGCCAGCTGCGAGAGAGCCGAGCAGCTTGAAGAGTGTCCTCGTGCCTTATATGGGAATTTTATCTGCTCCACTCCTGCTGCACTCCCATAACATTGTTCTATTGGACCACAACCACTGTTATGAGTTGAACAGTTGTCGTTTTCTTTCCAGTGTCAATAAGTGCGTTTTAAATGTGAAGCAGGGTGATAGCTGGAGATATTTTTTTTTATATATAGGGAGGAGACAACAAGTTTAGTAATGGGAGGGAAAACAGCTGGGAGACCCAGGTGGGGCTCCGTCGGGTCTGAAGAGAGAATATGGCTCCCTTGTGACCTCATTCACACATGTACATGTGTTCAGTAGGATGACCCTTGCGATGCAGGGTGTGGGGGTCACCACACGAGATGGCGCTGTGACTGAGGCAAGTAAAAACTTGGGCCCTATTTTGGTAGACTCAGTAAAAACGGTCATAGTTTTTCGAAAAACTTTTTTTGCGCAGATTTATTTAATTGAGGCCCAGGCAGAGAGATTATCATCTGAATAATGTTTATTCTAGACAGCTGTTGATTTATTATATTCTCATATGAGTATATATGCATGCCCTGGATTTCCACACTCAATTTAAAACATCTACGCCTTTGTATGCAAACACATGGGTAACAAGGTGAGGCGCAGTCAACGTTAATAACTGGAGATCCCTTGACAAGTATGACTGAAGTCTCAGGTGATCGGAATGATCAGAGCTTTAGAGTAGGGGCCCTTGAGCCCTCTGTGCCTCATCACCTGGCCTCACATCACCTCCGCTATGAGTCAGACACGAGACAGGCCAAGGCGAAGGAAGACAAGCGAGAGACGCCGAAGATGCTGGCGGCCTCCAAGGAGGGGGTGGTCAGACGCACCAGGAATGAGTCAGACGTCCTCCTACGTGTGTGTCGCTCGATTCAATCTAAGATTCAGGTTGCTTTATTTGCAGCTATTCATACAAACTCTAATAGCTGGTATTTTTCTGATGCTGTTCGACATCCAATACTGAATGGAGGCTCAGAATCGAAAAAGGAATATTCTAAGATAGCATCAGAGCTGAAAAAAGCCCCTTTTACACCGACTGTAAAAATAAATTTCTTTTGACTTTCCCCCCCCCCGATGCTGTTCTGCAGAAATGGCATCAACACAAAATAGGAGAGAAGAGATTGACTTGCCAATTTATCACCTCTTTCAAATGTCCTCGACATGAAATGGAAGGACAAAATTGACCGGACAATATTAGGGCTTCTGAAGTAGTAAGTGAAGAGAGGCAGGATGGTGCCTGTGTTGGAAAAGTGCAAGAAGTGTGAAATGGGAGTTTTCCTTCTCCTGCCCTGTTGCTCTGAAAGCAATCCAGACCCTGGCACTGACATCATCAAATTATGACATTGCGAAATGCTGCTTTTCATTGTGCACACGTTTGTGGAAATCTGAGTTGTGACCGAAAGGCGAATGTGGATCAATGCTGAGTATTTTGTTATCGTTTTGCTGATTTTGTGGTGTCTGTGTGAAACATTCTCATGATGTAACAGATGCAGGACAATACGTGTGTGTTTTTGTGGAAGGGAATGCTGGAAAGGCAGGACGAAAATGTGGCGAGTGAATCTTTTCCCGCCATGATGCATTGAAAACATCTGTTGCAAAAGTAGATAATTGCCAGGTTTGATGTTCCATTTTTCTACAATCTCTGTGTGAAAAAAGGGCTCAACAGAAGTAATGCCGTCCCGGCGAGTGAAAGTTTTTGCAGGGTATCTGCGTGAAAGAGGCTTCAGTTCGAGGTTCAACCCTGGATGACCCGGTCACATGACTGCGTGAGTGAGGCGTGGCCTCGCAAGAAACGCTGACATCATGCAGGGTGTACTTCCTTTTCACATGACCACGGGGGTGATGTGATGGGCGAGGCTGCACACGTGTGACTCACGCACGACGTGATGTCAACCTCTGAGAAAATGGACATGTTCATGTATTCCGGTTTTTTTCGCAACCTCCCCGTACCTTCGCTGTTGGGTTTACTCGTGGGGGAAAAAAAAATCCACACGATAAGAGTCTGCGATACGCATTCCTTTTCTAAAGCTTTTGGCCTTAACTTTTTTTCCCCTCGCTAAACCACCCAGCTGTTCCAGGGAGTGCAGACGGACGGACACACTGGATGTTATTGTGCTGTTCCGACAGCGCCCAAGCAGGGAGGGGAGACAGCTGTACTCGTGTGGCCCGTGGCTGCCCGTCATTAGTGCCAGCCATCGCTCCCTTGTTCCGCATGCTCCCCAAGCGCCACACCCTGTAGAACATTCGCTGACCTGATTTCTGGCTCTCCTTCCACCTGGCCACAAAAAGTTCCTTGCAAGTCGACAAAAAATATTGCAGATTCATCATCGCTAGATGTGACATGCAAGCTAATGTTAGTTAACACTGTTCCTCTGCCTTATAATGACAATTGGGCTGCTTTTTTGGGGAAGAAGTTGACACCAACACGAAACGGCGTACAGCGATTGACCCAGCGAGCTTTTCGCCTTCAGATTTTTGTCTTCACTTCTTCCACGCGTTCTGTAAAAGGTGTTATTTTCCTGTCTTTAGCAAAAAAACAGTTCTGCATAAAAGACCGTAGTTCAGAATGGAAGGACAAAGTTAACCCGGCAATATTCCGTATTTTGAGGTAGTATCAGAGTATTTCAGATGCCTCTTTCAGACTGAGAGCGTTTCCAATCAACAACACAAAAACACAATGGAGTGAAGAAATTGATTTGGCAATTTTTCGCCTTCCGAGGTAGTGTCGGAGCTCATTGTGCGAATCTTTTTGAAGGGATTTAATGCAAACCACAAAAAATAAAACAGGTTTCAGGAACAGACTGAACTGACGAAATCTGCGCATGAGCACAGCTGAGAAGAACACGGAGGATTTGGAATGGGAATAGACCAAAACTAAACAAATACCTCAAAGCCACACTCTTGAGTTGACAATACACTTAAGGTACTGTGAGACCATGACGTTTGTGCATCAAATAGAAGAGCAGCGAGTTGTAATTATTGTTGCACTGGTGAGAGGATGCAGTGTGCGGCCTCTCTAACAAGCTCCCACTCAGCCCACTGGAGGCAGGCAGGAGGGAGGGTGGGAGTGGGAGTAGAGTGACTGCGAGCGAGGCTGTTAGAGCAAGTGGGTTGGATGTGACCATTTCTGTGTGTATGTGTGTGCGTGCTTGTCAGGGAGTGTGTGAAGAGCATGTGCATGTGTGTGTGCAATGTGTGTCCTTTTGTGTGTGCTGTACTGGGATGTGGAAATTGAATGGAGCCTTTCACTTGGGCTGCTCGTCTCCCCGGGGGTGGGGTGGGTGGGTGCGGTTGCCATGGTTATTCTGGAATCCTGCCGCTAATGGGTGGGAGTTTGTGTCGCTCTGGCAACCTGGCCAGTCTAGGCTGGAATATGTGTGTGAATGTTAGCGTGTACACCAGGTGTGGTTGGATGGACACAGGAGGTCACGTACGGAATACTGTACACTGTATGTAGGAGTGTGCGTGCGTGCATGTGTGTGCGTGCGTACGTGTGTGTGTGTGTGTGTGTGCGTGCGAGAGCGAGAGAAAATGGATAAAAGGTGTTGCTGCACAACTTTAATACGGAATCAGGTGTCTATTCGATTTTTATCCGATAAAAATACAATTGCAATTACTACTTCTTACTGGCCAGCATCTACTATTTATATAAATGGACAGTATATAAGAATCAGGACACAATTCGACACTTATTGATCAATTTCAATAGTAAGAATAGAAAAGATGACCTTTATTTGTCCCACAAGTTGGAAATTTGCAAATAATGATAATATTAATGAAAGTGTTTTTTTTTTATTTAAATTATATGTTTTCAGAAGAATTTGAGTTTTATATATGTGTTCAATGTCAAACGTATTCATAAAATTCATAAATATTTTTAAGATTATAGTGTCTTTTGGGGGAGCCATTAATTTTATTTATTATCAGATAATGTAGTATAGTGTCCATTTGGGGTGAGGCATTTAAACGGTGTATTGAAGTGGACCGCACTATACAATAAAATTTGCCCACATACCCAAGAAGTGAGTAATATTGTCTTTGTAAATGGGGAATTTTCCCTGCAGGTCTTTTATTTTTCAGTTGTACCTAAAGGAGTGAATAGTGAGGATCTCCTAGTCATCACACAAATTATTTTCATTTATCCTAGGAAAAGCACAGTGTATGTAATAATATCATGGGCATACGGTGATGAAATAATACTTCCCTTTTACGGCATTGTTGCAAGCGGGAAACATAATGCAGTCCGGCCCTCCCTGTATCTCCGTTACCCGCCCCATTTTAGCCCCAGGCTAGAGCAGGGCCTGGAACGAGGGACGGAGAAACCCATATGAAGTAAACGTTAATGAGAGGTTACATCCCGTCTTGCATTTTTCCATAAGATTGGCAAAGCTCGTCAGTCTCACACTTTACATGCTAATTTGTTTCCTTAAGACCTGCCCCTCCTCAGTTTCTGTTGCTGAGTCTGACAAACTTTCAGAACATTTCACATAGTAAAAAATATATTACATAATTCTCCCAAAAATCTTGAATGTTATGTATTTTTCCACAATTTTTTTTCTTGTACAATTTATTCATGTGACAGAACAATTGGAAGTTTTTTTATTTTTCATTTCTCTTTTATGAATTGTATGCATAGCAGAGAACTGCATATGCAATGTGAGCAGATCTTCCAGGTTCCTCGATTGCCAGTGTTGTCCTTGAGGGGATCAAGCCTGTGATAGTCACACAGATGTCTTGGCTGCTGTTTCTCTTTTGGAGGACTAATCCATACGCTGCACCAAGCCCCTTTGGATTTAAAGGAACTCAGCTTGGCCATGTACACCTCTTCCATTCCAGTCATTATGTGTGCCTGGAAAACACAGTGGGGAAAAGTGTTTCTTTTGTAGCGTGTCCAAAATGAATACGAATATAAAGCAAAAGGCAATATTATGACTATGGTGATGCGTGACACAGTCGGTCAGCACACGCTCTGGATCAGGCGGCAAAGGACAGGAACCAAATCATTTGTCATATAACTCACAGCTGTCAACTTTGATGCATTTTATGCCGAGAATTCAGTCAGATCTTCCCCCCAAAAAGGCAGTGACCAGAAGCTGGCTTAGACTCGAAGGACCCCGTAGAGGCAGAGTGATGCCAAACCATTATAAAATAATTCAGAGAACACTTCCAAGTATGTCGCTGGCCTGAAAGCCAAACAATCAGCCAATCAAAGACAGCGCTACTATAAAAACATCTTGTGAAAACTTGACTGACGCACGAATATTTCCTTTGTAGGATATATTCAACTGTAGATGACCTTTTAATGGCAGTTGGTGGACCAATTCAATGTGTTATTTTTGCAATATTGTGTTTTAAAGCAGATTTCTAAGCAATTGTGCTTAGATGTTTTTCCAGTTGAAAGGCAAATCTGCATTGAAGCGTTGTGTGAGTTCTACCACAAGCCTTCATGCAGCGTGTCATGAAAAGCATGAAAAACAGAGAGACGATCCCGAACTTATTTTCAGTTGGTGTTACCACAGTGCAGAGAAAATCTGTATGTATTCTGTGGAAGAATCAGTTGTTTGAAGGTTTGTAATTACCATAAAATCTATGCTAATTTCCATTAACCAACAAATATTAGTTTGCTAGGAGCATTTCCTTAGATGAAAATATATGATTTGGTTGAAGGTTTATAAAGGGGTCCTATTTTCATGCTAGCATAAGTCGACCGACCGAATTCCAACCTGATCGTACGTATCGTGTGATTTTTAAAGTAATGCAAATGATTTTAAATACAACAGCAACAAAAACTGGGAGATGAGCAATTTGTGCAACATGGTGGCTTGACATTTAACCGTTAAAAGTGGATTTGCAACCGTGCATGTGAACGTTTTCACTTTTGAAGGCAAAAAACTTCCTATTCTTAATTTACAATGTTTTTAATCATCCTAATTAAATTTTGAGGAATTGTATTCATATGTTGTGGTATTCAAATGTACTTTTCCTGACTTGACAGGCTTCAGGAAAGTTGAGTAGCAGCAGCTGTGACATTCGCTCCTCAGAATTCTTGACACCTTCAAAGTAAGCCACTTTTTTTGTCAGTTTCTTTTAGACCCCCTCCTTTTTTTTTTCTTCCTCTTCTGCATGTTTTCTCCCCTCAGCCCCTTCCCAACCACTGCCAAGATTTCCACTCTGTAGCCCAGACAGCCTCAACCTTGACTCAGGGCCACCCCATTTTCTCAGCGGCCAACTATTTTACCAACCGCAGCTTTAACTTCACCGCTCCGCCTCCCGGCCCGCCAGAATGCACGCGGCACTACTCGGGGGTCTTTCTGGGAAACCGCGGTATGAGAGGAGAGAGGGGCCGATCCGACATCCAAGGCCCCCTAAAGACACATACGTCAGTGCAGGCAGCGGCCCCGCAGGAGTCGTCCGGGTTCGTTACAGCGGTTTTAAATGCTTCTCGGCATACATTGGAGGTGTGACTTATTGAATGGCCAACACATGAAAAATGATTCTGGAGATGACTCAACACCCTCATCCAAGAGAGCATATTGGTGGATTAAAAAAAAATCTAATTGTACCACAGAAACTTTGAAAAACGCCAAATTCAAGAGGAAGCTTTTTAGTGGGATTTCACAAATGATTCGAGGATCATTTGGCTACTCATCATTAAGACAAGTGAGACAAATGTGAAAAGAAATATTTTTTAAAAATACAGTTTTCCACAGTCTTCAGAAGCACCCATGTGCCAAAAATCCAATTGGTGAACAATTTCCTCACACTAGTAGTCTAGTTGAACCCTTTCTAAAAAAATAAAAAATAAAAAATAGTCCTTGGACCAAAGAATTCAGACAGAGGCAGAGAACCAAATCTTGAAAGTTTCAACATAAGTCCAAGTGACTTGTAAGTTCACACACAAGTCATATGGACCATTTTTTTTTTTTTTTTGACAGAGACTACCACAAATGTGCTCAACAAAATCCTATCCTAATTCAAACTCCATCATTTTTTGACTGGTAAACAAAGAAGTTGGTGAAAGAGTCGTGTGTGCCACTTTTCGCTGACACAGTGATATTTGTGGATTTGATTGGATGAAGGGGAATACATTTGTGTGTGTATTTTTTTCCTTTTGAGCAGCAAGGGCCGACACTAACCACCCTGGGGTCTTGTTATCCTCCCCTATGCCTGAGCCTGGGGGCCACGCTAATGAATACTCCCGTTGCAGAAGCTCCTACGGCTCCAATTGGGATATCTACAGGGCTCAACCAGCCGCTTGCCTCCTCCTATCCTCCTCCACCTTGACTGAAAGTTCCGCTGCAGTGTGAATGAAGGCGGACTACGATGGAGACATTGAGGAGGGTAGGTGATCGCACTGAATAATTGATGTGACCAGTTCACTCAGGAACACCCTCAGAGTTTCTCCCCACGTGCACGCACACACTTCGACATACATACACTTCTATACGCACCTTCTCTCACACTGATTGTAAGGAGAAATATGCCAAGATTAAGTGGCTTAAAAATGTGAATTATTGGCGACTCCCCAATGCTCACTGCTGAAATGTCTTCCACCTTTGCAGTTTAATATGCTCGTCAAATAATTCTCGAAGACCATGACATTTCACCAGGTGAAGACAGAGAACTAGAATTTTAATTAGTATTTAAAAAGGACAACAATAGTTCATTCCAACTGACATGGAATTTATTCTATATGAGAAAAAAAATGAGCCCCCCCACCCCACTCCCGTTAAAAAATTAACATCCACCCTCCTTTTAATTCAGATTTGAAATTTCACACACCGGCCCAGTTTAATACAATCACTGGACCATGACGTTTCACCAGATGAGCCCCCTGTTATTAAGCCCAACAGGTCACACCCTAGGGCGACACCAGGGGGTGGCCAGGGGTGGCTATGGCCACACCTAAAAATTTAGAAAGGGGTGGCCAGTAAATTTTCATGGCCACACCTGGCAACCCAATAGCCACTGCCCAGAATAGGTTGCATAAGCGTCATTTATGCTTTCTATACGAAATGTATAAATGCCAGACAAGCTGACCCCCTTTTTTTTTTTTTTTTTTTAAAGCTCACATTAAGCAAAGCATTCTAATCAGAATCATACTATTGATCTATGTTGGGAAATACAGTATGTGATTGTTTTGGTACTTGCTTATATGTATACATATTTCTGCTGTTTTGTTTACAATAATAATATTTGTCCCCACCCTTATGAAAAATGTCTGGATTTGCCCCGGTCACACCATTCACGCTAAATTTGATTGAGTTGACATTTAATAACAACTTCAAGACTCTGTCTCTGAAGATGTACAGTTTGGTGCAGATCCAGCCTTGAGGGAGGTCTGCACTCTATTGAGAGTAATTCAAGTTTTATTACTGTTCCGCCTAGTGTAACAATAATCCTTTTTCTTACCTTATATAAAACTTAATAAGGTTTCGCTGCATTCCAAAAATTCAATTATGAAACATTCCGCAAGACTCCAAATGCTGAGTGAAATCACTCTGAGCCACACAAGCAAATCAAATATTAGTCGTTTTTTTGGGGAGTTGAATTGTTGGCATATCTACCAGAAAATATAAAAATAACAGTTCTTTTATAATGTCTTATTATGAGAAAAAAAAATTACCTCCTTGGTGTTTGTTGAACTGATTTGAAGAAACACACCTTGCTAATAAGGCCCAGTGAGACAGTGCTCTGCAAAACACTTTCGTGTATTGAATGTAATAGTAGCTTTGGTGTTATTGATAGGATGCACCAGCACTGATGCACAGCGGCCATAATCCCGGCTCAATCATTTTAATATAAAAAAAAAGAACTGTCACAAAGTCTATAAACTAACCAATAAGTATAATGTAGTGCATTTAGACGCCACTGAAAAGCGACGATGGTTGATTTGCTGCAAAGTGCTGACCCATTCGAAATATTGGAAACTATCTGTACGCCGTAGCGTGTGTATTTGTGTGTGTGTGCACATGTATATAATTGCGGAGTGGGGGGGGGGTTGCTTTAAAAAAAAAAAAAAAAAACTTGTGGAATGCCCCCCAGCAGAGTGAAGACTTTAGGAAGGAATGTGTGTTTATATAGGAGCAATTTGTGTTTCAGTCCCATCACAGTCAGTAGCCCATTAACCAACTTTTTGTGAAAAAGGAAACTAGAGGGAATGTCAAGAGTGAGAGAGCTGGTGTTGGTGTCCGACTGGCTACCTGTCATGTGCTTGGCATTTGTGAAGCAGGTTTCTGATTTCTGTCATTGGTCCCATGGCCTTAACAGGCCTGAATGGATATTGAGCAAATTTTGTGAACAAAAGACTTTTACTTGGATCTTTTGTTAGCTTCTCATATTTGCAGCTGTTTGGCTAGCTGCCCTATGTTTGTCACGTGTCTGTCTACCTTGTGTCTTTGTAGCAATTCACATTGGCTCATACCAGCTTTTTCTGTGAACAAAGGATTTTGATTTGTATCTTCTGCGTCCAGCGCAGTGCACGTAAAAGCTCAGATCGATGTCCGCAGATGACAGTACAGGGTTGTGTTTCTGTTCACACTCTAATTAGAAGAGCATGTCCCGAGGAACATCTCGCAAAGCCTGTGACTCAATCGCTGACAACCCAAATGTGAGAGCCGAAACTGTGGCAAGGTTTTTTTTTTTTTCCCTCTTTTTTTTTTTTCTTGCAGTGAATACGAAGCGCGAGCATTTCTCCCCGGGCTGCGCATTAGGCCGGATGCCATGCACCTTCGCCCACATGCCTCCCACCACCCGGCGCCCATGTATATAAATATATAGAGAAGGCCCAAGCTGCAAGCATGCAGATAAAGAATCATCTCATTGATGTCGCAGAAGCTCGCCGGTTGAAAAAAAAGAAATGTCTCTGACAAATCAGATTAACCAATATGAATGCGAAGCGTCAAATATTACATGCAAATGTGCAAATACAAGTGCGTAACACCTGTTGGTACTTGGAATGTACCTTGAAGCAGAAACACTGTCACGACATCACAGCCTCCAGGAGACATGTTTATGATTAGGACGACCTCTTTGAACAGCATACAATTTATTATACCCCAACAGAGGAAGTTGATTTCATCACCATTTCAGTTTTTTTTGTTACTTGGCAGGGCTATACAAAATAATAATTGGTCGTTTTAAGCGGAGGAGTGCCTCATCATCCGGTCTAATTTGTTGTAAAATGCAACAATTATTGCTTGAGCACATTAAAATGAATGCTATATAAATACAGTATCAATAAATCAAGTTTGTATGTGTCGAAAGTCACCTGGGATAAGCTGGAACATCCCTTGACCTCAAACGGTATACCGTATTTTCCGCACTATAAGGCGCACCTAAAAACCTCAAATTTTCTCAAAAGCCGACAGTGCGCCTTATAATCCGGTGCGCTTTATATATGGCCACCAAAAGATGACACCATAGTAATACTTACTGGTACCATATGTTGTGTGGGCCGGTGCATTAAAAATCGAATACATGAATTTTTCAGCAAGTAACCATCATATTTTTTTGTATTTGAACATTTTAACCCCAGTTTTGTGGAAAACAAACTGCCTATTGCTAGTATATCACCAAAAAACATGCACTTATAATGGGTGTTAATTACGTATATGAGGATTTCCGCTCTTCGTGGGCCAGCTTCCTCCCTATCCCTGCAAATAACGGGCGTCCACAGTATTATTTCTGATTTTGTTACGATTTTAACGAGCTTGTCAACATTTTTTGAAGTAAATATTGCTTGAAGACTAAATTCAAGCCTAAGCAGAAGAGGGCAAACCTGTACATATGTCTAAATGCCGGTGGGAATTCAAGCCGCCCTCTGTCATCTGTTTTTTATCAAGGAGAAACCGCCTGTTAAAGGTGCTGGCAATGACGAGCTTGGCCTGCGTTGGCTTGTCTTGCACTTTTTACCCTCCCCACAAAACAAACCCTGCACCAGCCCCCCCCTTTCACCAGCACCTCAAATGAGATCTCCCTTTCCCGGCCTGTTTCTTTTCACTCTCTTTGTCTTTTGCCATTTTCTTGCTTGCCAGACCTCCACTTTACACAGCTCCACTTCCTCCTCCTTCCTCCCTCCCCACGCCTTGGCAACTGGTCCCCCGGAAAGGTAGAAAGCCTGTGTGTGGTGAAAAACCCAATGCAGCATCACAGGGGCCAGGCTGGCTACTTATTCAAGTACATACAGCCAAAAGAGGCTTTCGAGGACATGATCGTGAAAAGCGAGAAAGGGAAGGCGGTGGGGGAGTCCTAAACAAAACAACCGGCGTTGTCATGATCGCACATACGACTTGCAAGGGAGAGATTGCGCAGCGGTTACATTCAGCCAGATCCCACAGGGGGATCAATAAGGAACATCTGGGGCTGGGGTGGACAGGGCAGCTTTTGTTTGCAGGCCTGACACCTCACCCACATTCTCTCCGTGCAAGGGAGCAAGGAGGAATAGCTTAAGGGAGGGTAGAGGTGTTTGTTTTTCTTACCAAGGCAGATGATCTATCACCTAGAGAGGTCGTTATTGTCAGAAAATGAACTAGAGCAATTTGATAGATGACAATTTGCTTTGGGCGTAACGATTCACGAGTTCTCAACTAAATATTTTAGGAAATGTGCAGAAAGTGTCATAACCCTTATGCCCAAGCCACAAGTGTACTTCGTCATTAAATACAGTGTGGCTCAGCCTCCAGCTAGCGGACGTTGTTAGTGTAGATATGATTTTGGCGATATATACAGTGCAATTACAGTGAATGTTTTGCCGTTTAGAATTTAAAATAACTCACAATTTTAAAGTAAAATGTGAACAATCAAGATCAACACAGAGAATCCAAGTTATTAACTGTCTTGTGTTGGGCTGTTGTTATGGTGACAGACAGTGAGCCAAGATTTTGCACTTTCAATAATTGCTGTTCGTGCGATGAAAAGCAGAGAAATGAAAGGAGGGATCGCATACTGGTCTGTAACTCGGGGTAAAAAGTGGCTAACGTGTGTTGCCAGCAGGGCTTTACATGAATCGGTGGTGATTAGAATTGAGATACCAATTGGAATGCTGAACCAGAATTTTCAGATCTGATTGAGAAATAATCTTAACATATTGCTAAGTGTACTATTGTCACAAGAATGGCCCATTTTAAAACTTTGTCCATTTATAGTAAGATATATACGTTTGGCCTGCGGCCCGGACTTTGGACACTCCTGCTGTAGTGGCTCAATATTGGTCCATATATAAGGCGCACCTGATTATAAGGCGCACCTGATTATAAGGCGCGCTGTCGGCTTTTGAGAAAATTTGAGGTTTTTAGGTGTGCCTTATAGTGCGGAAAATACGGTACTTTGTGAGAGACTTTGGGGGGTGAAAATAGAGATCAGTGGTGCTGCTATAAGTGCAGCAAAGCTGGAGGTGGAAGAGTCCTGTGAAAAGTTAGGGGACTATCCCAGCTGACTTTACGGCAACAGGTTGGGTACACCCTGGATTGGTTGCAGATCACACAGTTGGACACCTGGTCATCTGAGCTTTCGTCATTAGGGGCCGAGTAGAGCCGAGTAGATCGCACTCAATGGGAAAGAGCATTTTGGAAATTTTCATGGATTCGCATCAGAAGTGAGCCTCGGGCGTGTGCCTGGGTCCCCGCGCCAGTGATGATGAGTTGTAGCACTTCCTCAAGCCAGCCAACAGTCTGTAGCCACTAGCCAGCACATGTTGTCTGTGATGAATGTACTCCCTTTCTCTCCCCCTCACACACTTTTTGAATCCAAAATTGAAATGGAGAGAAAGTGCGTGCCCAAAAAGGCTTTTTTGCACGAGTGAAATGGAAAAAGAGATTTGGAGAGTGGATGAAGTGGAAGTCAAAAACAGTTGGAAAGAGAGAGGGGAGGAACGGTGAGGTAATGAGGCCAGTGACTGGCTTTACACCTCATCTCGGTGGAAACTAATTGGGAGAGAGCTGCAGGGCACTCATTTGAGCACTCTGCTGGGTAAATGTAGTGCAACCAACTATGAAGGGTAAATCAATGTATTACCTCGGCCTACACCTTGCTTTTTTTTCTTCATTCGTCCCCTCGCAATAAGCTATGCAGCTAATAAAAATTCAATTGACTTGCACTGCGCTTGTGGGCATACACCTATCGACCCAAGTAGCACTACTGAGAAGTTCTGCTATAGTCACGAAAAATGCCGAACTGTCTGTAAAAAGTTTTTTTATAAGAGTTTTCTGCAGTTGCTTCAACTCCGATTCTATTCCAGTCCGACCTGTGCCTTTTTCATACTTGCATAATAGATATGTATTCAAAGCATCTGCAGTATGAACGCTCAGGTTGCGCTCATCCAACCTATCCGTCAACAAAATCCAAATATTTGGCATCATTTTTAGTAGACGTTTCCATGAACTGAGTAGATTGAGGAGCATTGTCTCATTTCCCCCAGGTATATTTCTCCTCCAGCCTCGTTTCTCTTTATCTAAGAGAAGCCTTGACACGTAGGACCGTATTGTGTAGTTGTTGTTGAGTATTGTTCTTGGGTGCATTCCGTTCACATTACAAGTCACATTTGTTTATGTAATGTAAATGAGCCATAAAAATAATCTCTATTGAGCATCATAATCTACAGTGTCATTATATTTTAACACTAATCTTCAAATAATTAATTAGGGCCACCTAAAAAACATAGACTGTGTTCTAATGTTAAATGCAAAAAAAAAAAACTGCTTTACTTGGAAAAAATGGTAAAATTATTAAATATAGTTTAATAATCCCCCCCCACACACAAAAAAAAATGAAGAAATACTTTTGGGAGAAAAAGATTTGAGTGGAAAAACGTTTTTGAACATTAAAAAGAAAATTAAATAAAATAATTTAAAAAAAAAGTGATAATACAACTTTTAGGAAAAAGTGGCAAGGAAATATTTTTTTTTAGGGGAGGGCGGTATGGTTTAACCTGATTGAACATAACACATCTCACAAGGATTCAAAAAACCTTACCTAATCCAAACAGCTAAACAACTAAAAGCAATAAATAGATGTCCTTGACATAGATGTCCTGGCTAGTCCATTAGTAGGACAGAATAACATAGTGTGATCAGCGGTTGCTGCGAATATGATATTAGCCATCGTTCCATTATGAATGCTCTAACTTGAAATTAACCGTATTGTTTAATGTATCTTTATATGAGTGCTCAAGAAATTGCTTTAGTGTAAAATAAATAAATCAAATCAACATATAACAACATATACAAATAAAATGTATAAAACTAATATTATAAAACACAAAACATATTACACAAAAATACAGCAATTACTGTAGAACTTGTGTGTTTTCTCCCACGGTGGTATACTCCATGGTGAGAGTAAAAGGAAACAAAAGTGCATTGCAACCCCCTGCAGAGAGCCCAAGGGCGGGCTGAAGAAGACAGCCAGAATTTGGGAGGTCTGAGGTGGGATTTATCCACACCCTCAGGCTTGGGGATATAGAAGGCCTTCGCAGACTTACATAAGAAATAAAACACAAACGCATGCACACACTCACTAAAAAATTCAATGACTTCAAGCGACAAAACTGCAGCGCATAAACCATCAAATGATGCAACCAAACGTAACGTCCATGAGTACATATTTTGTGCATGTGTGTTGACATGTTTTATCCCGCCTCTCATTGTTCTCAGAGGCCCTGATCAGTACCGTTTAGCCCCTCAACCAACTCCTCATATTCCCTTGGCGACGGTTGCTCGCAGTTCGGCCTCCTGGGAAATAGCTGCGGATAAGTTATTCAATTACAGCCCCATTATTGGCCCGCATGCTCTCTGAGGACAGTGCTGATGATGATGTTGTGATTACACCGCTGCTGCTCCTTTATGCCTCTCAAACCCCGCAGCCCTGTAGAGGTGCATTCTTAAACATGCTCACTTTGTGGTGCTTTTGTGTTTTAATGCAAATATGTGAAGTCAAGTGTCAGTCAATGATGTAAGGTAATAGGAGCATACCATTTGTAATTCTGGCACGGGGGGAGTTCCATTATTGGGAGGATGAGAAAATTGATTCCTCCAACAAAAAGATATGAAGTGGTGTCTGACTTTCATTAGCTAGCAGACTTCTTGCTGGTTTATGGAGACTTCAGACAATGGGACGTTTCAACATTGTGACCCCAAAAAAAATTGTCAAATGTAAGTGACTAATCAGAAGCAGCAATAACTTTTGTTCTATTGTTTACTGCATACAATATCAAAATTGATACAATTGTATCTAATCAATTGTCACAATACATTCTCATTATTGTCACAATCAACCCTTTGCTTTGGTAACACTATTATTGCTAGGAAAGAATAAAAAGAAACATCACTTGAGACAGACGCAGGGAAGTGGGGATGCCTCAGCCCGCCAACACACAACGCAGCCCCCCCACCCAAAAACTCATCCCCTTCTCACGGGGCAAGTGAGGTACTCTTTAAAGTGCTGCCATGATGGGGCTGCCCTATCTAACCAGTGCAGACCCACAGATGCCCTCCCCTGGGGGACAGGCTGGAGGGGAGCAGGGCAGCGGGCCTGGAGCCTCATCTGCTCTGCCCAGAATACAAATAGGTCACACACACGCACAAACACACACACGCGCGTGCACACGTACACACTGCCCATGAACAAGAAGGGGTTCTGCCAGCTGAATTCCTCCATTAGCCATGATGGGAAGGGCCATCTGGTGTCAGTGTGCTGAAGCAAGTTTGTGAGTACGCACACATTAAAGCAACACACACGTACACACACACGCACGCTGCAGACTGTATTTTGTCTTATCCCAAAGAGACCCGGGCCAGTATAAGGGAATATTTATTAGGGCCACACTGAGAGGGAAAATATAATTGTACTATTATTGTATTTTAGTTCATTGAGAACACATTTGTGACTTAAAGTTTTCTAGAACAAGTGCCAGATATAGGAGGGGAGAAAAATTGTGCGGGAGAACAAATATTTAAATTCTTAAGAAAAAAATGTGGGTATTTGATAGAATAAAAAAACTTATTGTAAAGAGGAGGGTAAATGTATTGATTGTGTGAAAGTAGTTGTCTTCTCAAAAAATCACAACATTTTCAGTCATCTTAAGGAATTTTTTTTGCCACAATAACACACGCATTGCAACATCTCACAAAAGCAGCACATCGCAATTATTTTGTTACGCTCCCCTTGAAAGAAGAAAACATTTCGCATCCCCCAACTCTCCGACAAAGAGTCTCATTTGTCTAAAAATTGTCATCAGCATTGTACCCTTACTAAAAATAAAGAAAAAAGTAAAATAATTTTTGAAAAGAAAAGAATAACTTTACTATCAATGACATTTTTTCTAGTATGTAAAAGACTAGACATGCGTCATTTTGTCTGACATTCAAACAAAGAGAGCATCACTGCCATCTACTGTAGTGTATGTGCAATTATATTTTGTTCTAGTACGGAAAACAAGCATGTTCCCCGGGGTCACGCAGTTCAAGCCAATGCAAAGGAGCATTCATGAGCTTTTATGAACAAGAAAAGCCCTTCCTGACAAGGAATGTGCACTCTCAGCACCCAAAGTTTACAGTCCAAACATCACAGACATCGTTTCCTACTGTATTGCAGCACCGCGTGCCCCCCTTGAGACGTTCACCCTGTTTTGGAAATTCCTGGAAGAAAGAAAAACTTCAGTCAAGTTAAAAATAGACATTGCTTAGCCGTGATGTCATTCCGTAAATCTGAGTTTCCTTTTCGTCTGCGCAGCTTCCACATAGTGGATAGAGGAAAAAGCTTATCATTTGTTTTGGCTTATTACCAATGACCCTGGTTTGATAAAGAATCAAGTTGAAACGAAACATAGGTTTAACTGAATTTATACTTTGTGTGCAAAACATGCACAGAAAGATAGTGGAGGAAAAAAATATTTTTCAGCCGATAAAAAGGAAATAGTAAAGAAATGTTTAAAAAGTCATTGGAGGAAAATAATCGGTTGAAGGAAAAGGCACAAATGTATGACGAAAAAGTTACTGATGGTCAGAAAAACACTCGTATTCACACCCATGTTCAGTATACATATTTTTGGAAGATGGAAAGGGGTCAGAGTTGAGTAAAAATGATGTATTTATTACTAAACCGTCATCCCATTTTGAAATTCTTTATTCATATTTGAAATAATTAAGTTTGAAGTGCTCGCTGAAATTGAAAGCCTCCGCTTGAAGGTTCTTCATGTTGTAGACATGCATGGAAACTTATGTGCTGTCCAAGGCCTCCTCCACCTTCACAAACTGGTGTCTGGATAAGTGCTCTGCCTCGTTTGTGTGTTACATACAAGGGAACGGACGTGCAGGGATGGAATCTTCCAATAAATCTCATAAAGCGAGAGTTGGGAACAAGGAACTGATGTGACGAGCAGACGTTTGTCTCGTCTCTTCTGAAGTGCACTTGCGCCCGGAGAGATAAGTCCTGCACCCGGGCCCGGAAATATTGCAGGCATCCTCGTCTCCACCCACCACAGTCTTACGCCTATCCTCAAGTGGGGGAGGGGGGGGGGGGTATCATTTGTTGCACTGCAATCTGTGTCGTTTTGATTAACACCCCCATTCACCTCTCTTTCTTCCTCCTCTTCCTCCTCCCCCTCTACGCACACATGATGATTTAAAGGGATGCCAGAAAAACACTGTGACAAGTCTAATTTGGGCCGCTAGGGAGAAAGGGAGAGAGTGAGAGCGAGAGGGGGCCTAGTCGATTCTCCACAGTTGGGGCGAGAGAGAAGCTGTTGCCATGGCGACTCGCCGGCAGCTCGCGTCCTCATGTTTGGAGAGCACTGGCTGTACCCAAAACGCGGGGAGAGGAGGAGGGAGAGAGGTGAGGCGGTAGGTGGTGGTGGGGGGGAGGGGGTCGCAAGGTCTCGCAACAAAAGAGCAACCGAGAGGTGAGGTGGCTTGCACAACTGTTGATGACAGGCTTGACAGCTGGGGGGTTGGGGGGCGTGGTCAAGCTTACGGCACTGCCATTGGATTCATGTGTCAAGTGCAATGTCATGTCCCTGTACTACTTTTAATCTAGTAGCCATACTTTATGCAAAAAAGAAAAAAGTAAGCTTTTGCCTCAAGTCACTTTTAAAAAACAACAATTAATCTTTTTCTGAAAAAAAAAAAAAGTTTAGTATGCAGATTTCTTATGAGAAAAGTTTTATGATAATAGTGAATGTTTGATAAAGAATGCTCATCACACTCTTTCATACTTTTTTTTTAGCAAACCTGTCACAATTTCTTAAGTTTAAAATTTTGAGGAAAGAGTTTTTATATCAACACACGATTCTTATTTTCTTCCCACCCTTAATCTCTCTTGTTAGATTTAATTACAACTGTTTATTAATTTACTTAATTAATTATTTAACTTTTTAATTTATTAATTTAATTAATTAATTAAAACTACTTTTTTTTGCTAATTCCGAATTCTTGTAGCATTTAACGTTACTTGACTCGACGGTGAGCACAAATCTCCTGAGCTACGCCAATATCTGACTTAATGTTATCTGAGTTTTAAAGTTTTTTACAAAATACTTCTGCTCACATTCCTATCTTCAGGACATTTCTTTTATTAGATTTTAGTGGCAGACCTTGGCCAATTTTCTCAATTGTGTTAACCCAGGTTACAAGTTTAAGACATAATTAACCAATCAGTGATTCAATTAGCAGTTGCTTCCTGTTTTGGAACGGAACATTGATTGTCAGTTAGTCTTGCGGGTAAAAAAAACAATTCACAACAAACTTGGAGGCGTTTCCAATTCCATACACGTGTCAGTGCACGTTTCAGCAGGTCCGAGAGTAGAACTCGGCGTTCCACACTTGGTGCTGAGATCGCTGTTGTCCTGCTGGTGACTCCAAGCCCCCCATTCCCCCCTCCCCCCAACGGGAGGCTGACCTTGGCAGGGACTAACAGAGAGACGGCCCGCGGGGGGAACCGTCGTGCTCCGCGCCAGCCCACTCAGTCTGTGCAGGTGTACGGACGCCTGGACAAACACAAATGCACAGCGCCCACCCACCCACACATGCACACACATACACGCATAGTCGCACACACATATACACACATGCAAATCCACTGGACCGAGGGAGACACCCTTGGCTAGCAGATGTGCTAATGCTCTATTTCTCTGCGTTCTTCTTGTACTGTCGTCCTCTCTCTATTTCACAGTTATGTGACTATTTATTTTTCCATTTGCAATTTTTTTGTATTGCACACACACATGCGCACACACACACACTCACGGGAGCTGGGCTAGAGGAATCCCATCTGCTGCTTATACAGCACAGCATTGATAAATTCAGATGCACATAAAAATGTCAAATGACATTTTACCTCATAGATTTGATGTCTTGCAAAAGAGAGTACACAGTTTTATTTTTGTTGGTTTTATTAGATGGTACACATATACATGTGTGCTATCACAAAGAATTAGAAGATACCCAGCGAGATATACATGGTAGCCTCAATCACAGCTGTGAGTGACCCTGAATTGTTATTTTATGCATGTTGATGACATTCTAGGTCACATTACTAGTAAGCACGTGTTTACCTTAGCAGCACTTTGCTACTATTGAGAGCTAAGGCATTTTAGTTTTGGCACACATTATGTCTTCTTATGCATAAGAATATGAGGAAGAACCTTTTCAGTTTTGGTGAGGTCAAGATCTAGATCACAGGTGTCCAACTCAAGGCCCGGGGGCCAGATACAGCCCGCCACATCATTTTACGTGGCCCGCGAAGATATTTGACCATTTTTTACTAGTTTGATTTGAAAATTTGTTATTTGTCAGTTTGTTTTGTAGCTTATACTGTATATAATATGAGGCGATCATACATTTATTTGGGTTGACAGTCATAATGGCCCTCCGAAAGAAACATTGACTACAATGCGGCCTGCGAAAAAAATTATTTTGACACACCTGATCTAGAAGAATGCCAACATTTATTCATTTGAGGAAAGATGGCTTGAAATGACCAAAAATTTGCTCACATGCTAATGATATGTTTTGCAGTGCTTTAATACATTTTCCATTGTGCTGCTGTAGTGCTCTGTTTTTGTGCTGTCCTCAAAATTCATCCTACAATCTTCTCAATTTTAGCATCACGTTGTCCACCATTTTATGGCGTAACTAACAAGGAGCTTGTCATATTTTGAGTGTGTACTTTTAAAAAAAAGTTATGTTTCTATACAAACACTGCCCCCACAAGAATTTAGTTAAAAAAGTGTGAAAAATACTAAGACACTGAAATAGAAGTAGAAATATTTGATGTCTCAAATCATGTTTCAGATTTGCCATGTTTGTAGCAGCAGGATTTGGCTTATTTTGGAATGTCACGATACTTGAAAATCGGCCACTACAGCTGCAAAAACAGATGTCTTTTTTTTCCACAAAATTAGTGGCATATCACGCTTAAACTAATTGGACCATTTGAGGAAGTAGAAATGACCAAAGTAAACACGTTAACCTTGGTTTACCCTGTTTGCAATCCTGTCTTGTGCTCCACAGTCTCCACTCTTTAAATTTTCCTCCAGAGTCAAACGGGAAGCTCCTTTATCGAGCGACAATGTTCGCCCCCTCACATTTTGTTGCGCATGACTAATTGACGAATGGCTTTACAATAATTTGATGAGATTGGGTCGGATGATGCAAGGGAGAAGTGTCTAACGCTAATACCGTCTTGATGTCTTCTGAAGCCCTCGTGATGATGCCCCGCAAATGAACCCCCAGACGCCCATATTATCTCGGAGCTGCTGCTACCGAGTGACACATTAGCAGCCTGTCTACAGTTGCTTGGTGCGTCTCAGGTGTTTAATAAGCCCTACTGGGGACAGAATATATCCAGCCGGCCCTTTTTACCCCGTGCAACTCCCCCACAAGACCCTCAAACTATCTGCTGTCATCTTACCGTATCCACTTTCAACCTTCCCAACCATTATTTCCCTCACAAAGTTTTTCTCATTACAATTTATATTAAATTGTGTCCTCAATTAGTGGCTTTCATACATTTCTGCTACTTTAGAATTATGTCATGTCTTGAAAATTGTATGTTTCAGAGGCAAAATGGTCCATGCGTCAATTTTGCACACAAATTATCAATGCGTCAAATTCTGTGGCACCATGGAATTAGTATATTTTATATTTAAACTAGTAAAATAGACTATGGGCCCCAAATTTCCCCCAAAATTAAATTTTTAAGTTCTATGACCACCGTCAGGGGTGGAAGTCAAACATTTATTGAAATATTGGAATAAGTATAACCTCTTTAGTTTTATTCTATATTTTGTGTGCGTGTCAAATGATTGGAAATAATATAACTAATTTCCAAGAATTTGATAAAGGTTTGACTCCCCACCCCTTTACTTTACTTACTTTAAATCCACATGGCCCAAAGACTAATACAGTGTAATCAAAAACCTTTCACATTTGGGGGGGCTCAACATTTGAATTATTGACTCATGTTTTAAATACAGCATGTTTTGTGTAAAAAATATATTTAGTGCAGCACATTTTTGGAGATCTGTGCCAAGTTGCTTACAAATACATAGTTGAATTTAGATGCAAAACTGTTTTTAGTGCAATTTCTTACAAACGTTTCGCAAGACAATCACCTTGTTTTAGCACCTTTATCTTAAATTGAGGTTCTAAGACTGACAGGAAGGCCAATTTGTCACAAATCCCCCAAACAACAACTGGATGTCAGGTATGACGGACTGTGACTATCTTCTAAAGCATAGCTTCAATTTCTTCAGGTTCTACAGGCTGTGATTTTCCCACACAGCAAGCAACATGTCACATCATTCGTGTGTGCATGTGTGTGTGTTTATATGTGTATCGTTAAAAAAAAAAAAAAAAAATCCATTGGTGTTGCATCTGGATCATTGTAACAAGCAGTTCCACCTCCATCTCGCTGCTGCGGGCACTGAGCTATCCGAGCAATTCCCTCTTGCTCCGAGTGGTGTTTGTAGTATTTTAGGTGGGTGTGCTGTCGAGCACTGCTGTAGGTGTCATGGAGAAAAAAAAGCAGACAAAAAGCTTTTTTTTTTTTTTTGCACGAATTGTGTAACAACCCTCCCGCAACCCTTTCAGTATACAAACATGTAAAAAGCATTGGGAAATCGTAAAAAAGGAGAAAATACAATAATGATGGATATGCTTTTAAGCTTCTTTGTACTTTTGAAAAATCCATTAAAAAAAGCAGATGAATGGTTTTGCATTCTGCAATTATATCATTTTAATACATGGCTGGTGAAGATTGCCCTCTGAGTGTCACCATGAAATGTGTACACCATAGCTAATATAGATACTACGTTAACCACATTATTTAATAACTGGTTTTGCTTCTTTTAAATTTGTGACCAAATATATTGACTCGTTCATATCGTCACGGTGGAATTTTTTGAAACACTGTGCTAAGAAGACAACAGACATATTTTTACAGTGTATGCTTTTAACCACCGTTTTATAAATCAACGCAGTATTTTCTTGACTATACTCCATTTTCTGATGCAACTTCCCAAGATTTTTTTTTTAGAAAAATCCAGTTGCGATTAGTAGAAAATTGACATTGTTGGTCATAAATAGCTAATTCTGAGCAAAAGATGTATTTTTGGATATATTCAGTCCCTGGAACGTATATAAACATATTTCACAATGTTTTTTTGTTTGTTCAGGGTCAGCGGGGCTTTCAGGGGAAGCTGCTTCCCTTGTGGTCCCTAAGCAAACGCCACTGCTATGAAGTGATATTCAGAGCCACTAATGTCTTTATTTTAGTCAGTTTCTACTTCCTGTGTTTGTTTCATTCCTGTTGGCTTGAGTCGCCTCTGTTAATTTGCCAACTTTGTGCAAACAAATGATTTTTGACATGGCTCTTCTGCAACTATTCTGGTTTGACGTCCATTTTATTGCGCTTTTTCACCAAGCGGACCACCGAATGACTTTTCCTTTAGCTTCTCACGTTAGCTTCCAATTGGCCAGCTTCCACATGCTTTGACACCTGTGCTCCATGTCAGCCACCTCTCCATCTATCCAGCCTCCATCTTCTGATTACACCCCAACACAATTGCCCATGCACCCCTTTATTGAGCCCACCCAAGCCCATTTATCATGTCTTTCTTCCCCTCCGCCCAGCCATTCTACCCTGACAGGAAAACGCAAGGTTCTCACTATCTGAACTGAAACAGGAGGAATATTAAATGCTTAGCCCTCATTGTACCACGGCAAGCATCTCTATCATCCCCTGGCGTACCCAATAACAATGCTTCACTACTTCCATACACACTGTGTGTACATGCAGATGAGTCTTGACGCCTTTACCTTAATGAATGCTCCCAAGGGGAGGAGCCACTGCGAGATGGGAAAAGCCCGCGAGGGAAACTGAGATGCATGCACGGGGATCAGGCACTCGCTGAAATGCAGTGTAATAAAAGCAGTCATTAGGCGGAATTGTTCCAGTGTATTATCCAAGGCTGGTAACACGCAAACACACCATGGAATATGATTTATATTCATGTATTTTATATTAGCTTTTTTCCCATTCATAGATTAGAACTAATTTCCATCCATAAAAATCTTTATCACTTAATGATTAGAAAAAAACATACCGTTGACAAAATAATAAAATGGAAATTAATTTAAAAAATGAATGCATTTATGTAAAAGACCTTACTACACTTTTAGACACGATGATAATAATAATAATAATAATTTAGCAAATCTTTTTAAAGTCAATTTTTCCCTCCACATACTCATTGGCGGATGTCATTATGATTGCATTGACATGATTTGGATAACAATATGGAAAATTGCTGCATGTTTTTTTTTAAACTTAAATGCACAAAAAGAAACACAAATATTTTCCCAGTATAATCACTAGGATTAGTTAAATTATACAAAAACATGATTGAGTTTAACTATATATAAAATGTGGTAAAATAAAAATAGGTAAATACATGAATCAATCCCATCACAATAAATTGATTGCAGGAAAAAATAATAATACAAACAGAGAAAGAATATGTATCCAATAATTCTCTACATGATCCATGCTAGTTATACTTACATCCATCTTTAGAGACGCAGAAAAAAGGTTAATAAAATATTTGACTTATCATGTTAAACAGCCTTCTAAAGTCACCAGATACATAAATCAACAAAACGACACAATACCAACAGGCACTGACAGCTTCGTGAAGAAATGATTTAGCACAGTTACCACGACAGTCGTTTATCTCCTCTAGGTGTACTAAATTGTCTCATTTGTGGATATGATTTATAGTCGAAAATGGATCCAAGCAAGGTGCTATTTATATCATTAAATAACTATTGCTTTATGTATTTACATATTCTATATTGGGGATTTTGAAAACAATTTTTAGGCTAATGAACATAATGTAAAGAATTAAATTTCCCATAATGCTGCGGTGAGACCGAAGGCAAGTTGAGCATCTCTGGTGTTGCAATTCCATATAAAGTCAATGTAGCTTGCACCGACAGTCAGGAATGTAAGACGGACAGTGTGGAAGAATCATTTGACATGCCGCGACCATGGACAAGCATCCATAAATTTGCTTGTTCATTCATTTTGCTTGGGTTTGAAAATGTGAACTGAAGTGCCATATGTGGTGAGAGTATTGACTTGTTTACTGCTGCTGAACCGTCAACCAAGATAACATTCAGAAGCCAAAGTACCACAACCACCAGCCACCAGGCTGACTTGTGATGTTCAAATTAGTGTTTTTCTGTTCAGGGTGAAGGAGAAATCTTTCCTCTTCTTTGCAGTAGTAGTTCGAGTAGTTCCTCTTCAAACAAACGTACACAAGACAGTGAGGGCGAGGCAATATTGCGTGTTTGGTCTGCACCCAGCATGTGTGGTGTATGAAGTGAGGCCGTGGAGTATTGGGTTAGGGTTAGGGTACTTACTACTTTCCTAAAATGCAGCACAGCACCTCAGAGAAGATGCATTTTGGGGGGTTGTAGACATGACATGATAGAGAATAAGTAGAAATGGGATAAGATGTCATTAAGTAACTAGCAATTGGAACAAGGCTTCTTATGTTGCATTCGAGGAGAGTGGGACATCGGACTTTTACCACTTCCTACTAGAAAAATAGCACTAGAATTGAACTGTGAGGTCAAGGAAACAAAGGATTCACAAACTGACTACAATGTGACGTCACTCGACAATGGCGACCGCATGGAGACAGAATCTGTGAATGGCAAAATATAATTCCCAAGATTATAACCAAATATTGACCTTCATTCATTTATTATTATATTAATTTAGTTATTCAAAATAACTTCAAATAACACATGATTTATTCTGACGGTGCACCTGCATTAGGTTTGGTAAAATGAATGAAATACTTTGAAGACATGATACTTCTTTATTTATTTATATAAATAAATAAATGAAATTATGAAGAAGGTTTTTTGAGGGTCAAAATGTGTTGTGATAAACGAGAACAACGAACAAGCTATTGGAATCGACCATCGTTGTTTTTTACATTCGCCTCCAACGCTTTGAGGTCAGAACTAGGAACATTCGAATGAATTAAATCTGATTTCCCATCTTCCTCGAAAACAGCATAAATATTGGGATACTCATGCCAGGTGTCTCTGCATGCCCTAATTTTAGCCACACCCAAAAATCTGGGCAACTGAATAGATATAGTTATCCTGTTAAAATCTATCTCAGTAATTCAGTACTAAATTCTTCTTTGTCTTTCAGTACTTATCTTCAAACATATTTAACGCATTTCAAAACAAAATGACTTTGCAGGTTCTTTAAAATAATTTTTTTTTGAAACGCCCAATGATGCCCTGCCTGACGCCGTTGGCTCTCTGCGGGAAGGAGGGCGGCCAACCGGAGTTGGATTCGTCAGACCCCCTCGATTCTTCGTCGGGGGGCCCCCTGTGTAATTCGACGCATGCTGTTGAAGCTTAGACTATATTGTCTACACTGTGTGTGTATATGTGTGTGCGCTTCTAAAGCCTCCACCCACTGGTCCAGCCTACATTTGAGCGGATCATGTGATGCGGGGTTAAGTCATTTGCAAGTACAACACAACTCTGTGCAGCGCTCCCCATTCATTTCCTGAGAGCTGCCTGCCTGTGCGCAGCAGCTGAGGCAGAAGGGGAGGGAGCTGCGCGTACACACACGCACACACACACACACACACATGCACACACACTCTCACACACGTCCATACTCACGATAGCAGAGGAGACGAGGAGAGGGAGAGGAGACCGTGGAAAGGAAAACAGTCTCCACGGCTCTGAAGCTTCTGACACAAGGTCTGTGTGCACTTTACCATTTTACCTCCTTCCTCTTTGAGCTGCCGTTGTTGTGATTGTTGTTGTGCGCTTCATTTGTCTTATGCGTGTGCATGGCTTCAGCTGTCATTGCCCAAGGAGAGATGACAGCTCACCTTATGTGTCACCGCGACACCGCATGTTTCGAATGTGAAGTTTAAATTCAGCCTTTTTGCCAGGTGACTTTTAAAGCTGCGCCAAACTTGCGTTGAAGCACAGTGGAAAAGTTTGCCCCCTTCTCAGAAAGAGTTCTGTGCCCAGTGTGTGTGTGTGTGAGCTTGTGTGTGTGTGAGCTTGTGTGTGTGCTTGCGTGTGTGCTTGTGTGTTGTTTGCCTACCCGAGCCTGCTGTGTGGCAGCTTAGAGACGGCGACTGTTAGCAACGGGTTAAACATTAGGGCGGCTCGGGTAGCGGGAGGAAGGACACGCGGGGTGGGGGGTAAGGGAGGGGGAGTGTTGCAGGGCTGGGTGTCTTGGATGTCATCGGCAGTGTAGGGTAATAGTCATTGGTATTGATGGGGAGCTGTCAGGGTGGCCAGTAGAGGGAGAGGACAAGAGAGGGGGACACCATCATTGGGCCAAAGGGGCGGGGTGGGGGGTGTAGCCCTTGGCTGTTATTTTCAATTACAGTGGGGGGTGGGGCGGGGGGGGGATGAAGGTGGTCAGATCTGACAGCAAAGGCATTTGTAAACGTAGTGAGGGCAGGCAGGAGGGAGTGAGGGGGGAGGCGATGGGCGGGCGAAAGGTGGGAGGGTGGCCTCTGCTCTGGGGTTTGATGTGGAAACTGAGCACTGACCTCTGTGACTTTATCCCGACGTTTGCAGAGAGAGGCCCTGGCCGTGACTGTGTGACAGCTGCCTGTGTGTGTGCGCGCGTGTGTGTGTGCGGATGAGACCCCCTGCAGTTCACTTGATGTTCAACGAATTAGATTATTAGTGTCCAATTGAACTCTTACTTCAATACATTTTCATATTAAGGGCGACGGGATCAGCTCTTGGAGGTCTGTTAGGGTCGCTCACAGGCCATAACATTTGGCACACCTGCACAACAGAGAACGAAAAAAAAGTATGTCGTAACAAATATTGTAAGGCTCCATCATAACAGGAGGAACGTGCGGGGACATTGCTGACCAGATTTTTTTTTTTTTTTTAAATCACCAGAGGTGTAGTAGTTCCGTTCCTGTGGTAGTGACACAATTCAAATGTCTACAGTACGTAAGTCAGAACATACTTTTACCGATGATCGTGCTGTTTTTAGTCATAATAACAATAAATATTTGTAGGAGTTTTCGACCAGAAAAAAAACAGTAGCCTATGGCGATAGCTGACCGTGTCTTCTTAATTAAGACATGTACTTAAAACGCTGCACAGACTAATAAACCCTTTTGGATCCCGAAAACCTTGTAAATCTGTATCGGACTAAACCAAAGACCTTGAGCAAGATCAAAGGCGAGATGTTGTCTGTAGCTTGTACTATGCGCGAAGACTGAACCCCAAGGCTGAAAGCAGTTCTCCGTTAAACAGTTTTGTTCCTCATCCCAAAGTTGGTGTTGACATCATCTAATCATCTGATTGCATGATCAGGCGTTGCAAGGTTCTGATGAGGCAAATACGGATAAATGATGGAAGCTGTTACGGCTCTGATATGAGAGGTTTTTTTGAGATCCTTGTGTGAACCTTTATTTTGTAACAATTTTTTCTATATGAAATAAAAGTTTTAGGGAAAATGCTGTCAACCTTCATTATCTCTCCAGGTAATGTTCAAAAGTACAATTTTATCATTCTTAACTGTTCATAACTGCAAAAATAAGACTTAACACAATGTGCTTTGGCGCACTTTATTTTTTTTGAGCATTTCAAGTTTAACTTCATAAAAAGAACAAAAAAATTTCCCTTATCTTCGATAACAAGATGTATGGCGATGCTGGTGTCTGCTCTCTTTCCATATTTGCTAACAGCCCTTTGGAATTGTTTTTGAAATATGCTCAAGATTGTACAACATGCTGATGATAGTAGTTAACGTCTGATGAGTTGTGCGACCAAATTCTGATCAAATTCTGATCTGTAGTCTGCAGTAGTGTAGAACAAACAGCTGTCTTTAATATTTTGGTTATCTTAGCCTACTATTAGTTGCACTGCAGTTTGACACCAAGTAGCGATTTGTTTAGCGGCGATTCGATGTGCTCTCGTCAGCTGAGCCACGACACACGTGCTATTTCCTCTCTATGTGAGCCTTAAGATTCTCAGAAAAGCAGCGAGGGTGACCCACAAAGGTGCAAAGGTGAAGGTGACTTTAAGAATAAAGTCATTGTGCATTCACTGACTAAATACTTTGAAGTGTTTTTGGATGGCAATGAAGAAAGGTGACACCATCATAGTCTAGTTTAGTCCAAAAATTTCTGGTATGTTGTAGTGGTTGCTGCTGACTGTACTGCTTCACATAGTAAACCTTGTGACAGTTCCAGTTGTAATCCCCCCCACCCGCCGACTGCCTCTACGGTCACTCCAATTGTGGCTCACCCCTTATACCGTACACAGGCTTACGATTGCGATCAGCTCAGGTGGCGGTTCAGATGGTGGTGGGGGACTCAATTAAAAAGGCAATCACCAATAGATAGACTCTATCTGTCCATCAACACTCATCTGCCCGGGACATTTAATCAGCCACCGCTAAAAGGCATCTCCTTGTCTGACACACAAATTGGTTGCCTGCTGACACACACAGTCCGTCAGGAAGTTCTGTCCTCTCGTTCAAAATGCCTAGCATTAGCCTTAATCAGCCGGGTTAACTGCTGCTGTATTGACAAACCGCTGGATGATTGTTCCGCTTGGGGGTCTATTGAGTGTATAGACATTGATTAGCAGAGAGACTGCAGCTCTCGGTATGACTTCAAGTCAAAGGCGAGTGATGTCGACTTGAGGACATGAGCTTTACATTTGTAATTCTGACGTGCATATGTGCGGAACACCAGTACAAATGTTGACCCCATATGGTGCAACCTCTAAAGCGGCTGTACAACTTACAAAATTTGGAATTTAAGCTAAATGTTGAGGAAACATTAAAAAAAAAATGCAGTTGAAGATGTCAGTTTACTTAACAAACCTTTTGTGGCTCTAAAATTGTTGTACAAATTAATTTGTGACCAATACTCCAAAACAAAGACCAGCCTTGCAATTGTGTGTTTAAAGAAGAGCAACAGTGAGAACACACAAAGTAAAGTAAGCAGACTTTTAAATGAGTATCATTTTAATACTCCCAGCCTCATCTTTGTGTCATGACATGTTTGAATAAGCTTAAACTGTTAGCATTACCTATTATCAATGCAAGTCATTGTCTGTAGTCATTGTCAACAGTACTCTGATAGTGTTCTCGTTTAACAGTGGTTAATATTATCGTAAAATGGCAACATTTTGACCTTTAAACTGATTTTTTTTCTAATGAAAAAAATGGAAATTCGATCAGCGCCCTGAATTACTTGACCAGATTTCCACTTTTTGTTAATGGTTGTCGAAGAAAAGTCTAAACAAATCAACCTCGAGTCCCTCAAAAAAGCTAAGTCCTTCCGTTTTCCTCATTTGTGGTGTTCTCAAACTTGTGGTTGCTGGAATTCAACAAAATTGTTGTGGAAGGGAGAAGAAGTTTGGGCATTTTCCTATGTTGACTTCAACAGATAAATAAATAACACTGTCAGAAACAGTACATGCTAATCATTGTGTATCTTTCAGTGTGTCTTTACCAAACAGTGTTTTCCTGTAACTTTCCGTAACTTTGAGCAACCTATATCGAAGCCATTTTATACCAAGAGAAAAATATTTTCTGAGAATGTACCAACCCAGCTCCCCCTGTGCTGTTACTTCACCCTTTCAGATGGTGACAAAATGTTCCCTCCTCCTTCTTTGTGTTTTCCTCTTGTGGATTCAACCTTCGACCCCAGTGTCCAGCCCGTGTTTGTTGACCAAAATCGAGTTAAGGGTGCGCACGGAGCGATCGCAGCATGTGACTTTTGTGGGCCGAGCACGGAAAGTGTTGTGCAACAGACTTGCGAAGCTGCGGCAGATAGTCTAAACACTGAGCTGTCCCTCAACTAAAAAAATAAAAAAACTTGCATTGTAACGAGGGGGGTTACAGCTTGTCAATGGAAACTTCTTGAAGTATTTCACCGAAACATATTATCAGCACAATGGCTTTAAAACACAGCTGAGGAAGACTCTGATTGTGCCTTAATCGCCACTCAATGAGCCAAGATCTCTTTGCAAAAAAAAAAAAAAAACAACCTTGTTGTCACACCCTTACGGGAAGCCACTGGCTTAGGAACGCTTTACTCTCGTCATCTGATTTAAGGTTACTTTCACATGTTTCCATGGCGAGGATGGAAAAGCATGCCAATGTAGGGCCTGACTATCTGTGGCCACGATTCTCTCTGTCTGGCCAAATATGGGTTGCTAAGAAGACTACAATGACCTCCTGCTTTTAACCATTAATGTGCTGATTTCATTTGATCTCAGAGTTGGGCGGGTGTAAAGATACTGCCAGTGTGGCACTCTGAGTCAACTTGTAAGGAGAGGAAATTATGTCAACAACATGTGGAATCCATTTAGGTAGCGCTGGCATTCCACAAGGTCTTTGGCGTCAACACAAACGACTTCCCGCCATAGACCGTGACTCCCCGGGTGCGAACGGCTTCCACCAGGTATGAGCTTGGCACAACATGCTCTCAAAGGATGACAAATTAATAAATAAATCTGAAAAATAATGAAGCGCTTGATGGTCACTGGGTGACTAATTGAAGTAAACACAGCGAGGCTTTTATTGAGTGATGCTAAAAAGCTGGAGTGGGTAAAAAAAATGGAAAAAACTGCACAGTTGACGCTTCGGAGTGACCAAGTCGTTAAAAATGTTCTAACTAGGGTGCATGTATGAAAAATATTAGCAGCTCTGCCTTTGCATGAAATCGGCACATGTGAAAGGATGAAATGAAAGTCCGAGATGGCAATTTGCAAGGCTAGTTTTAAATTGCAAAGGTTGTAAATTTGTTGATTATCCACAAATTAACATATGCACAAACCTGACTGTATAAAAAATCCCTCTTGTTGCGTTCCATCCATCATATTATTGGAATAACTGAAATGATTGGATCTTTTTCATATTACAACAGTGATTATTAGATACATGGATTATGCGTTATCTCACATGAGGGTGTGGCAGGTTGAGTCAGATAGTGGACCATAATTGATGACGGAATCTCTGGAAATTGAGGCAGATGCGACAATGCATTTTGCGATGTTCTTGATTAGCTTTTTGTTATGCCATCTCAAGACTGGTAGAAACCAAAAATTGGTATAATCCTTGACCTGGAATTGCTTGATGTGAAGTACCGTAAATTCTCTTATATATCGTATTGGCCCGAATATAAGACGGCCCCGATTATAAGACGACCCCTTCCTTTTCAAGACTCAAGTTTGAAAAAAGGTTTTGTCTAGACCCCAAATGTAAGACGACCCCCCCTTTTTTCAGTTTTATTTCGCACGTGTGTATAATGCATCCTCCAAAAATCAATTTTTAAAAGTATTTTTGTTCTTTTTACCCCTGTATAATACGGTACCCTGATTTGCTGGTATCCTTTATCATCTCTATTAGGCAATATTGGTGTTGCCTGTAAACTCATGTAAAGTGTTTCGATGCAAGTTGCTGACAGACATTCCTGGAAACGAGTCAGTGCATCAATGCCTCGACATGGCAAACATGTAGTAAAACATCTCGGCCGGTCTTTAGAGAGCGTGCGAGTGCACGTGTGATATGATGCACTCAGTGGGCAAGCCATTGTGGATATTGTATGTACATACTGCATATCCAGGGTCGGAAGGGTTGGGGTAAGGGAAGGGGCACTTGCTGACGCACATTAAGACATACTGTATAATACATGTTAGAGCACCAGCGCACACATGCAACACACAGCCTGGAGGGATAAAAGGCTACAGAGAGAAACCCCCATTAGGGCAAGAGTGAATTTAAGCGGCATTCCATATAGAGGAAGGGAGTTATGTGGGTGGTGGTTGGGAGGCATGCAGGTTATTGTGAGTATGCTGGTACTCCCAAATGCACCTCCTGGTAAGGGCACCAGATAAGAAATATTTCATTTTGACTTGGAGCTTAAAAAGAACAATAACGTATCTTAGGGATCACTCGTAAAGCATTTACTGTCATTTCTGCCAACTCATTGCGCTGACTTTAACAAATTGGATTATTAGGGAACAACATGTTATTAGAGAGCAGAAATGCAACTCGCGCTTCCACTGAAGACAGTCATTATAAAAAGCTTTTTGATTGGCTGTTTGTTGTTCTGTGTGCGCAATCTCATTGGCTGTTCATTCTGTTTCACGTTACAAAAATTCGTGGCTTGTGGCTCATGATGTTCACCACACACATAAGGACTCGCCATCAAACAGGTCAATTGTTTTCCGAGCAGAGCAAGAAGCAAAATTGTCTCTTTACAGAACCCCCGCCACACACACACACCAAAAGATTATCACTTCGGATCATCTTTTAGAGACATCCGACAATTAGGGTTGCAGAGTTTGAGTAAAAATGCTCAAATGTGACACGATTATCGATATGTGTTTCCTGACATGATAAAATTCGTTTTACCGGTTATTTATCGTTTAAACAATCAGCATGCAGGAGAACTCAGAGAAAATACATTTGTTCAAAAAGTCAAAAGTGAACTTTCATCAGATGTTTTCACTCGTCACATTTTGTCACTGACAGCGATTTGGCGCTGCTTTGTCATCTCGAGATGATAAGTCGTCGTAATGTGTTCCCCTTCTTGATCTCCCTGGAGCTAGCTGGCTACATTCTCTGTGTGAAACTATGGCGAGAAGATTTGTCACTGTTTTTTAGAGGGGTTGTGACCATTTGTCCACACTCATGCCCTCCTACCTGTTTTTTTGACTCTGGGGTGTTATGGCCGGGCGGGGATTCAATCATTCCAGTGGAGTATTTAACTTCTTTCTCATGGTTTCATCAAAAGTGATTGTCAATTGTGAACAAAAGTGTCTGGAACTCTGTCACAAATCGCTTTGACTTGTCAGCCTCGAGTAACGCCACCTCACGTTAGAGCTGTCACGGTCGTGGCTTGTATAGTCGCTGTTCCTCTGCAGCATTTTTGAGGCGCATGATGCAAGAGGATGTCACACTCTTCTCTGGAGCAGGAGCAATGTGAGTGTGAATTAGCGCACACTGTGGGTGGCTGTAGGTGGCAGCTTGTGTGCTGAATGGGCTTCTATTCTTCTGCTTTCATGAGCGAGACGGTTGCGTGGATTTATGCGCGAGTGTGTCTCGAAGCCAAAGATAGGTGGGTGTAGGCAAAGGTCACAAACAAGGTGTGTTTGCTTGAGTTGGTGTTCCTGCACAGTAGCCAGACGAGAGCAGCAGCCATTTGATCACGTTGAGCAATGTGTGGCTTAGGTATACAATGACGCTGCCTATTCTTGCTCGTTTTGTTATCGTCGCCATATCCGTTGCACAAGATAGAATCTACTACATACAGTATACCAGAAATTCTAATCTATAGACATTTTATTTTATTTTATTTTATTTTATTTTATTCTACTCAGGAAGTGAGCCTGACACGCAGATGGAAGCGCAGACAAAACCAAACAGCCTTTTAAAGTTTTTTGAATTTCATTTGTCAGACCGAGCAGCCTCTCAAGGGAACTATGTGGTTTTTGTAGAGGTCGAGAACTTTTGCAGAGACAAGAAACCCCGAAGATTTATGAATGATTTCCCCCCCTGGCGTATTTAGACATGGCTGATGAAATGAAATGCAGGTGCTTTTTTTATTCCTATGTTCGTTTTATTCCTGCAGCCAATTCAGCAAAATGTTCCGACACATGGTTTTCATATGCTCACGGATCACAACAGTTACATTTCTAGTATTTCGGTGAGCTCCATGGCCTAACTTTGGTCTTTCAATTTTACTCCACTGCAAACCACAAAAAGCAATTATACTGATAATTGATCGTCTCTGAAAACAATTGAGGGAAAAACATCGTAGTGCACTAATTGGTTGCAATAAGCTTAGACCTTGTTTATTCACTCAGCATTATCCTGCTCAATATAACCATGACATGGAAGCAGGAGTTTAGAACTTACACGAGGAGATGTTTACAATGTGTTAGATGTAATAATTGTTCATTTCCACCTTAGTCAGTCAAGGATATTTGTAGCTTCATTACTGTTCTAAAGGCAGATTTTAAAAATGTATTATATTCTCAGTAGACTTACCTAATGAAGTGTGTATTGATTGGTTTGGTGTAAGTCACAACATTTGAAGCCCAGAAGACACCCTTCTGGCTACCATTGTAGACAAAGAAAAGCTAAATTATAATTTGGTTGTTTTGCCTCTAATCAAATTGCACGCTTTAGTGTTTGCCAGATGGGAAGGGAAGCAGTGATATGCCCCGAGCTAATTATTATCTCTATCGTGGCGAGGGGGGGGGGGGGACTTCCGTCGATGTGGTCTTTTCTCACCTTGCATGATTCCGATCAACTCACTCGTACTCATTCTTTAGCATTGCCGTGTTATTTTGTGTTTGTTTGTCAAAGCAGTAAACTTCAGCTGCATCCGGTAACTTCACTTCCCCCTCCACCCTCCCTCACATTAGTGACACAGGATCCCCCCCGGCAGAAATAGCCATGAATCAAGGCCAATACAGCAGAATATGGGAACTTCCAAGGGGCTTGTGCATATGTTGTTTATCTGTATCAACGACAAATGGACACAGT